>NC_133650.1:305169573-305426894 GCF_009905375.1 Apium graveolens
CAGATGGCCAGGTGGAGACCTTTAAGGTCAGGCTTGTGGCAAAAGAATTCAAACAAAGGCAATGGATTGACTTTGATGAAACCTTTTACCTGTAGCCCTGTTATAATCAGTTCGGATTTTGCTTGCGATTGCTGCTTACTACGACTATGAGATCTGGCATATAGCCAGATGGTTTTCTTTCCAAGGGAAATGAAAGCCTAGTATGTAAGCTACTGTGAACCATATGTGGTTTAAAGCAAGCTTCTCGAAAGATGGAACATTCGTTTTGATGAGACAATCAAAGAGTTTGATTTTATCAAAAACGTAGATGAACCATGCGTCTACAAAAGGGTTAGTGGGAGCGCGGTAACATTTCTTGTATTGTATTGAAATAGAGTTGACACACATAACAACATAGCGACCCACTCACAAAGCTACTTTCTGAAAGTCACTTTGATCGTCATAAAGACAAGATGGGTATTAGATACCAGAGTGATTGGCTTTACTACAAGTGGGAGATTGAAAGGAATATGTCCTAAGTCCAATCATGTATGAGAATTTAGGAATAACTTTTCTGTAATCTGTTTTGATTTCATTGATGTTAATAAAAGACTTGTTTTGTTTTTATTACGGGCTTTATCTATTTAAGTGTTTAAATAAGATATACCATAGTTTAGAGTAAAGCTTTTTATGGATTATGATGAGATCATAATAGTGAGACCTAAAAAGATGATAACTCTAAACTTAAATAGTTCCTGGTCATAGGATTACTAACTGGTAATTAATAATCCGCAAAGATCGGTACATATTATGCTTGCTTCATTATGAAGGATGTCTGTTCTCATAGGCATTTGTGTGGTGACACTATAGCTAGTATGTAGGTGCTTATTATAGAATAAGTTCACTGAACATGACTCGCACAGCTGAACAACTGATGGAGTTCACTCACGTGTCAGCAGTTGTTCACATAGTGATAGTTGTACAAGTATCCTTAGACTTGAGGTCATCATAGTCATCTTGTGTACACTGAAATATGCTTTTGTTTAGTTCTTAGTCTTCAGGGACAATTATTAGGGTTCTTCTGGGTATAGGAATTTGTACACGAAGATAGTGTATGATCAATAAAGGATCTACCCCTTCCAGTGAAGGAAGCGAATGTTCAAGGCTGATCCACTTATGCTAGTTCAGGAATCTCTGGCCAGAGTGAATGAAATTAGAAAGGAGTTTCTAATTTGCATAGAACTAAGCATAGTAAATGGTAAGCAAGTGATTGAATTAGATAGGCTTGACACGAGATCCATGCCTTGTATTTAATCGGGACATTGTAGGGTAGAAGGAGTTTATTATACGGTAACTATTCACTGACAGGTTCTTGGTATTCTAAGCAGTGAATTCATATTATCCGGATAGTCGCGATATGTTGAGAAGCATCACTCACGATGTAGAATAAATATGATTAATTAATTAATCATATTTAATAAATTAGAGAATTTATATAAATAATGATAAAATAGTTTTATTATTATTTATTTCTACTACCGACTTAATATTGAACCTACAGGGTCACACCATAAAAAGAGAATGATTTATTGGTGGAGGAATTAATTAATAATGGCTAATAATTATTTATTTGTGAAATAAATAATTATTTGGAAAATTTAATAATTGATTAAATGAGATTTAATTGATTATAAATTAATTAAGAAAAGTTCTTAATATTATTAATTAAGGATTTAATTTTTGGAAATTAAATCAAGAGAGAGAATTATTTCTAAAGTGTTTAGAAAAAGGATTAATAATTAAAAGGTGTTTTAATTATTAATGAGAATAATAAATGGGATAATAATAATAATAATAATATTTATGGGAAAATTTCAGCTGAAAATTTTGCCTATAAATACACTATTATAGACCCTATTTTTATTCTAACCGACGAACCCCAAAAACCCAAAAAGTTTGGAAAACTCAATTCTCTCCACCTCCTTCCTCCTCCTTAAAGTCGTTTTCTTGGTGGATACCGGTGGAGTGCTTCACACTTGAGGAGCAACTGCTAAGGATCTGTGATCGTTGTCTCCGAATTATTTTAAAGGTTAGATTCGATCCCTCGAATTTTTTATTCACGATTTATACGCTTTTATTTGGATTTTGTATGTGTAAAAGTGTTTTGCCATGCCCCCGCTGCATTTGAAATCCAACAGTTCTGATATTATCCTGAGGTGCTAGTTTGAAGCATTCTATAATCCAGGTGGTAATAATGGTTTAAGGTAATTCATTTTGCATAGGTCTTAACATGATTTTTTTTCTGATTATATGGATTCTAACTAAACATAAATAGGATAATGTCTATAAATTTTAATATATAGAGCTTTTACATAAGCTCATTAAATATAATTTTCACATTAACATCAAGAAGGACTGATAGATTATATGTCACTGCCAACACAAAATCTGTATTGGTTTAAGTGGCCACAGTCAAGGAACTGTTGGATATCTCACTAACAAGTATAGCAACATAGAGGCAAGTGTATAAAGAATTTAACAAGTTTAGGCCAAGACCACAGTTAACAAAACAAAACATGCAGGTAAACAAAATCAGTAACTGAAATAACGAAGAGAGAAAGTAAGATGTACCCGAAACCATAGCTTTCAACCGTGACTGAAACAAAGGTTTGCAGATACAAAATGCCAAGAAAATGATCACAACTGAGTCACCAGGCCTTGCTCGAAGTCTTGGCTGCTCTTGAAGAGATTATTGCCCCCTACCTGCTGCGTTTGGGATGTGTGCAATATCTCCACCAGGATAAAACAGCTCGGAGTTTATGTTTAACAGCAGCAACAAAACCTCCACTTCGACCAGCACCTCAGTCGCCGGAAAAATATCAGCACTTCAGGACTTATGGGAGAGAAAAGCAGAGAGGTTGAAGAGAAGAGATGAGAATGTAGTGTGTGTTATGTCTCCCCAATATTCATTCAGTTTAGCCTCTATTTATAGGAGAGGAAAAATGAAACTGTCCACACACTTAATGTCTGAATTAAACTGCTCCATTAATGAAAAAATCAAAACTGATCAGATTTTGAATTCATAAATGAAAAAATCAAAACTGAACAGCTTTTGAATTTAAATTATTTGTAACAGCTTTTCACATTAACACCCACATTATAATCAGAACTTAAGTTAAGTTCTGATTCGATTCATCAGTACTTAAGTTCTGATTCTGATATCAGAACTTGTTAAGTTCTGATTTTATTCATCAGTTCTTAAGTTCTGATTCTGATATCAGAACTTGTTAAGTTCTGATTTTATTCATCAGTTCTTAAGTTCTGATTCTGATTTCAGAACTTGTTACAGATCAGATTATTTGCAGGACTTAGCCTATATCAGTACCCAGCCCAATAATCCAATCACCAATAAATAAATTCGAATTAAATAATTCTCAAATAAATAAAATCCTCGCCCAGGTCGCCTCGCGTACGCGAGACGCCGAGACATTCGCCCAAATCGCCCTTCGACCCGACCCGGTCCGGTGCGGTGCGGTGCGGTGCGGTGCGTGGCGGGGCGGGGCGCGCGTGTGTGTGTGTGCGCGTGAAGCACACAACAACACAATGGACCATCACACACCTTAGTAGTTGTATACTACTCATGTGGGTAATACCATATAAAGCACACACCCTCCTTTATTTATTTCAATGTGGGACAAACATTCTCAAATTTTTCCAAGCTTTTCCAAGCTACTTTCAACTCTCATTTCATATGGATTTCATTAAGAAAATTCTTAAAACCATACATGAAAATTTAAGTTCAAATATCATTGAACAATTTCCAATCATTAGATTTTAGGATTAACATCAAGAACATAATTAAATTAAGCTCTAAAATCCTAATTTTCTAACAATCCCCCACAAATCCATACAGAAATGTGATCAATTTCCCATCATGACTTGTTTTTCAGAGTCGGTACCCTTCCAGGTTTGAACCCTCCTAATTCCTCTACTTCAATGGCTATCGGACTTAGATGGAATGTTTCACCTTGAATCTTAATCCGTTTAGTATAACCATATTCCATAGACGACGACAAGTCAAAGGTTATGGTGCCAATCTACGACTTTGAGACATTAATGGTCATGTCTCGATCCTGTTCGTCGAATGCTTCAAGGATTAACCCAATCCTCTAATTGCGACCACACAATTACATTCGCTTAGTTGGGCATCTCCAGAGATATACTGCCTCTATCTCGTCAAATGACTTGATCCCATTCAGAGTTTTACCACTCTTGCTTTTCTGGCAGTGTCAGTACCTTCTAGGTTTACAGGGGATAGACTCAGATACTATAGTATCATCTATGTAGCAAAGGTACTACCAACTCATCCTTACAGCTTGTTATTACCCATTGAATACACTTCGAGGGATCTCCTCTCATGTGTATTGGGTTCCCACTGTTGATGAATTATGATGGGTTGACAATCCCATCCCCAACCTTGACTTAAGGACCACTGCAGGTTCCAGTCCTTTAGTAAGAGGATCAGCTATATTATTCTGAGTTCCTATGAACTCTATAGCTATGATCCTATCAGTCACTAAACCCCTTATAGACTTGAGTCTAACTTGGATGTGTCTCTTAGTTTTAGCATTATGCTTTTTACTGCTAATCTTGTCGATAGTTGTTCGACTATCACAGTGAATAGCAATAGCAGGAAGCGGTCTGCTTACTACAGGTATTGCAGACAAAAGTCCGTGTAACCATTCAGCCTCCGTCCCTGTGGCATCAAGTGCACACAACTCAGCCTCAAAAGTAGACCGAGTAACAATAGTCTGTCTGCTTGACTTCCAGGATATTGCTCCACCAGCCAAGGTGAACACGTATCCAGTCACTCCATTGGAACCAGACTTCTTAGCTATCCAACTTGCATCACTGTACCCTTCAAGCACACCAGGAAATCTCCTGTAGTGTAAACTAAGGTACATTGTGCCTTTTAGATATCTAAGTACTCTATCAAGAGCATCCCAATGAGTTCTGTTTGGACAGCTTGTATATCTCGCCAATTTAGACACAGAATATGAAATATCTGGTCTAGTACAGTTAGCAAGATACTGCAAGCTCCCAATAATCTGAGAATACCTTAACTGAGAAACAGGCACTCCTGAAGTATTCTTGACAAGGGCAACTTTCGAATCATAAGGTGTACTAGCGATTCTACACTGTGAATAACCATATTTCTCAAGTATAGATTTCTCTATATAATGAGATTGAGTCAAGGTTATTCCTTCAGTGGACTGAATCAATTTGATTCCAAGAATCACACTTGCCTCACCCATATCCTTCATTTCAAAATGCCTTTTCAAGAATTCTTTAGTCTCGTTAATAATCTCAATATTGGTTCCAAACAGTAAAATGTCATCCACATATAGGCACAAAATAACACACTCATTACCTTTAACTTTAGTGTAGACACACTTATCACTTTCATTAATTTTATAACTGAAAGGCAATATAGTTTCATCAAACTTTTTATGCCAATCTCTGGGAGCTTGTTTCAAGCCATAGATGGACTTGATCAACTTACATACTTTCCTTTCATTGCCTGTTGCAACAAATCCATCAGGCTGATCCATATAAATCTCTTCTTCAAGTTCACCATGAAGAAAAGCCGTCTTTACATCCATCTGATGGATGATAAGACCATGGACTGAAGCCAATGCTATAAGCATTCGGATTGTTACCATTCTTGCAACCGGAGAGTATGTATCAAAATAATCAATTCCTTCCTTTTGCTTAAAACCCTTAGCTACCAGTCTAGCTTTGTACTTATCTATTGAGCCGTCAGGGTTCAACTTCCTTTTAAAGACCCATTTGCACCCAATAGTAGAACACCCAGGAGGGAGATCAACCAACTCCCATGTTCCATTGGAAACAATAGAGTCAATTTCACTCTTGACAGCGCCCTTCCAGTGCCTTGACTCAGAAGAATCCATAGCTTGCCGGAAAGTTAAAGGTTCGTCCTCGATATTGTAAGTGATGAAATCACCTCCAAAATCCTTGACTACCTTTGCACGCTTACTCCTCCGTGGTTCCTCTAATTCCTTAGGAATAGAGCTACTACTAGGTTCCGCCCCCACATTTGTCATCTTTTCCACATGATCAGGAATAGAACTTGATGTGTGAGTAAGATCTTCCTCAGAAGTCGTTTCAGGTATTCCAGTCTTCATAGGGTAGACATCCTCAAAGAATGTCGCATCTCGAAATTCAACTATCGTGTTTGCCACTATACCATCTATGTCAGATTTTAACACTAAAAATCTCATAGCTCTAGTGGTTTCAAGATAGCCCAGAAAGATACAGTCAACAGTCTTTGGACCTAGTTTCTTTCTCTTGTGTTCAGGTACAAGCACCTTAGCAAGGCACCCCCACACACGAAGATACTTAAGACTAGTCATCCTGCCTTTCCATAACTCCAAGGGTGTTTTATCCATGTGTTTCAGAGGGACTCTATTCAAAATATGGCAAGCCGTATTTAGAGCCTCTCCCCACATGTATTTAGGCAACCCAGAGTTAATAAGCATACTATTAATCATATCTTTAAATGTTCTGTTCTTTCGCTCAGCAACCCCATTAGACTCAGGTGTGTATGGTGGAGTAACTTCATGAACTATACCATTGTTTGCACAAAATTCATTAAAAGCATTACTCGTATACTCACCACCTCTATCAGATCTCAATCTTTTAAGTAGCTTACTAGTTTGTTTTTCTACTTCAGTTTTATATATAATGAATTTAGTAAGTGCTTCATCCTTATGTCTAAGTAAATAAACATAACAGTATCTACTACTATCATCTATAAAAGTAATGAAGTATCTAAACTGGTCCTTGGTCAACACACCACCAAATTCACAAATATCAGTGTGTACTAAATCCAACAAGTCTGAATCCCTAACAACGTTATGAAAAGGTTTCCTTATCTGTTTAGCAGACACACATACTTGACATTTAGAATTCTTTTCTATGGTATATTTTGGAATCAACTCTAAGTTCATCATGTTCTTAAGAGCACCAAAGTTTAAATGACCTAGTCTAGCATGCCATATATTTGAGGATTCAATACAATTAACAGTAGGAATAACATTATTATTCAAACTTCCCAAAACGGGATCCGCATTAATAACAAATAAACCATTTGACAAGTAACCCTTGCCAAAGAATGTACCAGTGTGAATAAGAACTACTTTATTACATTTGAACGAAATTTCAAAACCACTAGAAACTAAACAGCTTCCACTTATTATATTTCTACGCATGTCGGGAACATGATGCACTCTCGTCAGAGATAGAATACGTCCTGAAGGGAACTTCAGATCCACGTTTCCAACTCCATGTACTTGAGCAGCACTAGCATTCCCCATCTTCACAGTCAAGCTATGACTCTGTTGATAAGATACAAATAAACTAATATCAGCACAAATATGTACATTAGCTCCAGTATCTATCAACCATTCATTTGACAGATAGGTAGAAAATATCACAGGGTTGTAGGATACATACCGGTCAACGTTGGTTTCAGAAGCCGTAGCCTCACCAACAACCATGTTCACTACAGGCCCACTTGCGGTTCCAAGCACAACATTTGCTTGTGCTACCTCGGTTTTCTTCGATTTCTTCGTAGGGCAGTCCTTACTCCAGTGCCCAACCTGCCCACAAGACCAGCATGGTTTGTTTGCCTTGGGTTTCTTGGCCTTGTCCTTGTCATTCTTAGGTTTATTACTATTAGCTTTCTTAGCAAAAGCCTTCCTCTTTTGTCCTACAGTTGCTATGTTTACCTTCGAGGTACCGTGTTCAGTTGGCATCATATGTCCCTGTTTGGACTTGTGTTGTTCTTGCACTGAGATGTCCAGCATAAGGTTGGTCCAGGTGATCTCTCCTTTCTGTCTTTTCAGGGAGAGAGAGAACTCTTCCCAAGACTTCGGGAGTTTTTCAATCACACTCATCACCTTGAACTTCTCCGGAAGATTCATTCCAGACTCCTTCAAAGCATGCCTATCATCTCGAACTCATGCACCTGCTCAGTCATGGACTTATTGTCCACCAGCTTGAACTCGAGGAACCTTGCCACAGAATACTTTTCTAGACCTTGTGAGTCAGTATTATGTGTCTGGTCCAGCTTCTCCCATAAGAGTTTTGCAGAGTAGGCATCAGAAGAATAGACATCAAACAAAGTGTTTGTTAGTGCCGCCAGAATGGCCGCCCTAGCCACTCCATCCTTCTCAGCCCACTTCGCAAAAGCCTTAACTGTGTCAGCCTTCTCTTGATCCACTACTGGTTTCTCATATTCCACAACCGGCCACAGACCCTTTATAGTCAACCACAACTTCATCCTTTTCTGCCAGCGAGAAAAGCCAATGCCACCGTTGAATTTCTCCGGTAAACCGGTTAGTTCAACAGCTTGTGGGAAACTATAGGTGGTCCAATCAATGGCTCCAGCAGTTGCACCCGAACTGCTACCACCACCAACGATAACCTCACTTTCGTTAACCATAATGTTAAATTCTAAATAACTAATAATCTCTTCAAGAATGTTGGATATCTCACTAACAAGTATAGCAACATAGAGGCAAGTGTATAAAGAATTTAACAAGTTTAGGCCAAGACCACAGTTAACAAAACAAAACATGCAGGTAAACAAAATCAGTAACTGAAATAACGAAGAGAGAAAGTAAGATGTACCCGAAACCATAGCTTTCAACCGTGACTGAAACAAAGGTTTGCAGATACAAAATGCCAAGAAAATGATCACAGCTGAGTCACCAGGCCTTGCTCGAAGTCCTGGCTGCTCTTGAAGAGATTATTGCCCCCTACCTGCTGCGTTTGGGATGTGTGCAATATCTCCACCAGGATAAAACAGCTCGGAGTTTATGTTTAACAGCAGCAACAAAACCTCCACTTCGACCAGCACCTCAGTCGCCGGAAAAATATCAGCACTTCAGGACTTATGGGAGAGAAAAGCAGAGAGGTTGAAGAGAAGAGATGAGAATGTAGTGTGTGTTATGTCTCCCCAATATTCATTCAGTTTAGCCTCTATTTATAGGAGAGGAAAAATGAAACTGTCCACACACTTAATGTCTGAATTAAACTGCTCCATTAATGAAAAAATCAAAACTGATCAGATTTTGAATTCATAAATGAAAAAATCAAAACTGAACAGCTTTTGAATTTAAATTATTTGTAACAGCTTTTCACATTAACACCCACATTATAATCAGAACTTAAGTTAAGTTCTGATTCGATTCATCAGTACTTAAGTTCTGATTCTGATATCAGAACTTGTTAAGTTCTGATTTTATTCATCAGTTCTTAAGTTCTGATTCTGATATCAGAACTTGTTAAGTTCTGATTTTATTCATCAGTTCTTAAGTTCTGATTCTGATTTCAGAACTTGTTACAGATCAGATTATTTGTAGGACTTAGCCTATATCAGTACCCAGCCCAATAATCCAATCACCAATAAATAAATTCGAATTAAATAATTCTCAAATAAATAAAATCCTCGCCCAGGTCGCCTCGCGTACGCGAGACGCCGAGACATTCGCCCAAATCGCCCTTCGACCCGACCCGGTCCGGTGCGGTGCGGTGCGGTGCGGTGCGGTGCGTGGCGGGGCGGGGCGCGCGTGTGTGTGTGTGTGCGCGTGAAGCACACAACAACACAATGGACCATCACACACCTTAGTAGTTGTATACTACTCATGTGGGTAATACCATATAAAGCACACACCCTCCTTTATTTATTTCAATGTGGGACAAACATTCTCAAATTTTTCCAAGCTTTTCCAAGCTACTTTCAACTCTCATTTCATATGGATTTCATTAAGAAAATTCTTAAAACCATACATGAAAATTTAAGTTCAAATATCATTGAACAATTTCCAATCATTAGATTTTAGGATTAACATCAAGAACATAATTAAATTAAGCTCTAAAATCCTAATTTTCTAACAGGAACATCACATAAATGCAATGTATAAGAAAGGTAGTGGTGCACGTTTCAATTTCTTTATCATGGAGCTTGCAAAGTCATGGTGGATCCAGAATATCAGTTTGAAGCTATAGAGGTTTGAAGTTTGATAGTTAGCGAAGGAGTGGCGTTGGAAGCAATATCGTGGAATGCTTTACTCAGATTGTGAGGGTTGTCTACGGTTAGAGAACATACAACAAAAGGAACAAAAATTACAGTACACTTGCAAAGTTATTTCACATATCACTTGCTAATGTATTCTACATATATACGTCACCTTAGTTTTTTTCTCCCAAATATGTCCATATATTTTATGGGTATAATTATAAATCTTAAAATAATTTACTAAATTTGTCAATATTGTAAAATACGGGACATCAGTTTTTTTCTCACCTTATTGCAACATAGACCAGCAATTCATGTGCTCGGTATGTTTGTAAGTGTTCATGTTGACTCTATATTTTCAGCTTGGTCAAAACAGATCAACGATAACCACATCACGTATCAAGAGAGCTATGTGGTAAAGTTGTTGGATACATGCATTGTTGTAAGTGAGGAAAAGGAATTGGAGTTATATTGTGCTAGTCATTAAACATTACTCAAAATTTATTTTTTGTTATAGACTAATACATAAAATTGTCAAATTGTGTGCATTATTCTTTATACGGTTTTTTCTCTATATATTAAATTTTATACCTGCTGATTCACTTAATAAATTTGTTTCAAAATTTATAAAGCAAAAAAAGACCCTCACTTAGTTGATAATTCGGATTATTCTGGCCATGGATCCATATGTGATACAAGACTAGAAAACAAGTTTTAGAGATGAAGTTGGTTGAAAATGTTTTCTCACAAGAAAGGTAGATAACAAATAATTTAGTAAAAAAATGTTAACAAATCTTCTAAAATATATTCAAAGATAATGAATTGAGAGTCATCTTTAAAAAGAAAAAAAGTGTCTTTTGTATCTTCTACAGGTACAAAACATTTAAATTTTGATTATTTTTTGGCAATTGCTCCTTTATTATATAAATATATATATGAATTTTTTTTAAGATAAATTAATTTATAAATCATTTTCAACTAAGTTGATTTAGTTAAAATTATATCGCGATATATAAATGTTAAACTATTTTTAATTTCAAATATTATAAATATTTAAATAATGAATGACCAATTGCCAAATAATCATATTCAAGTCTCGACTAATCAAACTACTTTTAATTAAATATTATATACACTATATTCAGAATCAACCCAAAATTATCTTTTTTAATAATTTTTTAGACTTCATTTTATTCATACTATAATTAACTAAATTAAATAAATAAAATTTAATATTTAATAGATATTAGATATTAGAAAGATCATTTAAAAAGATACTGAATTGTTATACAATTAAATATTTATACTTAATTAAAACATAATCATAATACATTTTTTATTCAATTACTTTTTCAAAAATTTATAAAAAACGACGTATTATAAAATTTACAATTATATTAAATCATGCTAATTGATAATTTTCCAATATTAGAAACCAAATTTTATTATGATTTTTTCACATTTCTATTAAACATGTAATTAATTAAATAAAATGAACTCAAGTTTGGTATTAATAAAAAAAATTAGGATTGCTAAAAAAAGTGATCGCGCAATTTAATCTTTATACGACATAAAAATATGATCATATTTTATTTAAAAAAAATATTCAACAATATATATACATAAATAATTTAAATTAGCAGTTCTAAAGTTGCGCGCATCACCATCCTAAAAAAGTTATTTATTGTTTGTAATAACATTTTTTATGTACTTTAATTGTAAGAATAAAAATATTATGAAATGGAATCAAATCACAAAGAAGAATATTTCAAATATATATATATATATATATATATATATATATTGTTTATGTAATATTTTTGAATTTTGCATTTCAAAATTTTAGTCATAAATAATAGTAGAATATATATTTACCAGAAATATAATTTTAAGAATTCTAAATGTGACATTTAAAAATATTTATATTTTAAAAAAATTCAATTAAAACTACAGTGAAAAATATTTATTTTACAATTTATGAATATTACCATTTTTAAGAAGGGAAAATATATATACCTAATTTGCATAAGTTAATTAATTATTATTTACATAATTGTTATTGAGTAGCTTTTACCTTTATACTCCACATTTTCAATAATTATTTTTATTATAGAAATACTAGGTTTGGAATTTATGAGGAGCGCTATATAATTTCTCTAATTATAAGGGTTTGAATAAAGTTTCACTTTAAAAATTATTATAAAGTACTTTTTATGCAAATTTAAGTTGTAGCGGAGCATTGTTACATTTTTTAAAAAATTACTATTTAAAATATTTAAAATATATTATTTAATAATAGTTTATATATATATATATATATATACATGTGTATGTTTGTTATGTCATTGGAAACGAAAGTCATTTCATTATAAATAAAAAAAAAAGTATAATGCAAAGATAGGATTAATTACGAGTAATTTTAATATTACTACTTTATTTTGTGCATTAAAATTATGTTAGTTTAAAAAAAGAAGGGAGTTTTGTTTTTAAAAAATAGAAAATTAAATGTGTTTTAATTGAAAATATTATTAGTTATTAGTAATTATAATTTTTCTGTATTAATTTATAAATTTATTTTTACACGATACTTTTGAAAAGGGGAAAAATAGAAAAGGTAATATATTTTTTAGTTACAAAGAATAATTAGTTAAGTAAGGAAATAAAATAAGTTTTTTATTTTTATTTTTTTGCAGTTTCAGAATTATTGTATATCATCGATTATATCTTTTTAGTTACTGAACACGAGGCGTCGCACATAAAATGTCAATATAAATTTTATTTTATTGTGGTTTCAAAATTATTACTAAGAAATTTAAGCAAAAAATTATTATTATCCGATTTCTATAAAATGTAATAATTGAATCTTTGCACCATAAATTTCACATTTTTTTAATTCATACTTTTTTTGTATATCAAAACTGTACATAATTTCTTCCAAAATTATTATATATCCTCAATTATACTTTTTTAGTTGCAGAATACGTTAAAGACGAAGACGAGAGACTGTGAGCAAATACTCTTTTATATTTAGTTGGGGAACACGAGGCGTCGTCGAAGACGCCGCCGAGAAACCGTTAATAAAAAATTTATTTTAATTTTAATCCAAGTTCAAAATTATTGATGAAGAAATATAATCGAACATTTAATCTGCTCATATTTTTATAAAAATAATAATTGAAACATTCTTTTTTAATTTATGCCTTTTTATTAAACGTTTTTCAAAATTATTGTATATCGTCTATTAAATATTTTTGGTTGCAGAACACGAGACGTAATCAAAGACAAAGCCAGGAAACTCTCACTAAATAAATTTCTTATTTTTTATTAATTTCAAAATTATTGTATATCCTCTATTATCTGATTTTAGTTGGAGAACATGAGGTATGGTTAACATGAAATCAAGAAAACTTGAGTAAGAATCTTATTTTGATTTTATTCAAATTTCAAAATTATTAAGAAAGAAATCTAAGTAAAATTTAAATCTAGTCATATTTTTATAATATGTAATAATAAAAAATATGCCCAAAAATTTTACATTCTTTTTTAAAATTCATATTTTTACTAAATGTACATATATTTATATTATATATATACATATATATGTTTAGAAATCAATATATTTTGCCTCCATGTTTGAAGTGATGGTTACTTTGTAGTCGTACTGGAAATGGAAATGAAAGCCAAATTATGGAAAAGCCATGTATTCATTGTTTTGGATAGGTATTTTGGTAGCAAATTTGGAATTTATATATGTTTTTTGGCTTTTAACTTGGGTATTATTTTTTATAATATATTTGTAACAAAAATTTTGGTCCGCCGCGTATCGCAACATTCGTGTCTCTATTATTTTAAATTATTTCTTTAAATCTGACATCATAAATTTTACCATAAAATTAAAATTTAAAGCGCCGGTAAGGTCCCTATAGTTTGATAGTTTGAGAAAGAGAAGAGGATGTAGAGACAAATTTAAATTGACGTCTCTAATATATCTTATTAATTAAAGAATATAAACCGTCACTAAAAATATTATTTTGATTAGGTTTAAATTTCTAAATTATTGAGAAATAAATTTAAGCAACAAATTAATGTGATCCGGTTTTTTATAAAATTGAACATATGATAATGTGCACAATTATTTTAACATCCTTTCTAATTAATACTTTTTCATTATTATGCATATTTCTCTACTTCGAATATACGTATATTAGGAGAAATATCTAATTTTGTTTCTTTATAACTTAAAATTTATTTCATCTATAATCATAATTTTTTATTTGACATACTACGAGATTATAGTAACTCTGTTGTGTTATGTTCTTTAATATTAAAGTATTGTTTATATAATGCAACGAATTATGATATATACATATTTTCTATTACACCATTTTAGTTATAAAATTCGATTGGTCGTCGAATATGACACTGAGAAACCGCCAATAAAATATATTATTTTAATTTTAATTTAAAATTATTCAAAAATATATTTAGGAAAAAAACTAATATGATTTAATTTTTGTAAAATATAATAAATGAAACTTTATATCATTAATTTCACATCTTTTTTCGATTCATACTCTTTCATAAAATATGTATTTTTTCTACTTTAAATACACATATTGATAAATAAATATATATTTAAGCAAACAATTGATTTATATGACTTTGTAAAATATAACGATCAAAATTGTGCATCATTAGTTTCACATTATTTTTTAATTCATACGTTTTGTTAAATATACATAAAAAGAATTCACCATGCTACATTTTTAATTTAATAACTTTGAAATTAAAAAAAAATACTTTTTATATTTTAAACCTTTTTAGCTGCATAATAGGAGGCGTCTTATATCTTAATTTTATATTATTCTAATTTCAGTATTATTGTATATCATCTATTATACTTTTTAGTTATAGCATACGATGTCACTACAAGAAAAATGCAATCAGACAACGGTTGAAAGACAACGGTTAAAAAAAATACCGTTGTCCTAAAAAATACAACAACGGTGAAATGATTTTGAAAAAAAACAGTTGTGTGAGCTTAAGGACAGACAATAGTTATCTATTAGTTCAAAAACTGTTGTCTTTGTTATGCCCTCCCATGGAATCAGACAACAGTGTGCAAACTAAAATGTTGTCTTAGAATACTAAGACAACACGCTAGAACTGTTGTTAAATAACAACCATTTATCAGATTAAGACGATGGTTTTGCTGCTTATGTTGTGTAATTTGGACAAGTGCTTATTCTTACCCTTGTCTCATTAAAAATCAAACAACTGTGCGTTTATACCATTGTTAAAAGGAAAGGCCACAGATAATGGTGTTTTAAAGCATTATATTTATAAGATTTACACGACAGATTTATAACGCGTTGTCTAAACACCACACTTTAAAAGATACTTTTAGAGGTTGTTTTGAATTATTTATTTTTCATTCTCCCTCCTATTTTAATTTAACTAATAGACAACGGTTTGAGATGTAAAAAACTTGTTAGAAACTTAAACACACAATGGTTTGGTTCTTCATGCATGTTGTCTAAACTCTAGGTAGAAGATAGTTTAATAGATTATCTATAAACTGTTGTCTCTGAGTAATGTTAAAATGAAAAAAATGAGTTGTATATATATTAAATCCCCAGAAAATTAATCCAAAAGTAGCCAACCAATGACTACCTAACAAAATATCATCCAACCAATATAGACTAGCAAAAAACCCTCAATCAAGTTGGCAAATCAGAATATTTCCTCAAGTCAACAACTAATTTCAATTGGATAATTCACAAACCAAATTACTTATTAAGATGTTATGTAAGCTTACTTATCACACCCAACAAATAATTACTTATTGCAGAATTTCACTCGTCAAAGCAAGTTCACTTATGGAATTGTGATGGAAGAGATAACAACACGAGATGAAAGTAGTAATATATGTCCAGCTGAGCAAAGGGTGTTGCCAAGTGGAGGCGTAAGTGCTCATGGACCTCCGACAACCCTCAGTGGCACTGGCATTGACCGAATGGCATTCTTACAGGCTAATATAACAAGAGACAACACAAAGTTTGTCAATGGAGCAATTGTGGGTGAAAGAAATGTATTCCAGGTAAGCAAATTGATAAAAGTTCATAAATAAGTAAAATATCAAGAGTATTTCTTGAAGAAACTTGATGAGTTGATGTTAGATGATTACTGAGTATTTTCTTCCTCGCTGTGTCTTTCTAATACCCGTGTTCTTGACTTTTTCTGCAGCTAGACAAGGGTCTTTTCATTGGCAGTAAGTTCCCGTTTTTTAATCGTCACCGGTTGACTTGGACCAAATTCCTCCAGCTGAAGACAGTGGAAGAAGGTGCTGGTAACCCTCCACCCCCAGTAACAAGTTGTTGGCAGAGAAGAAGCAGGGTATCATATATGAACACCTTATTCGATCAGAATTCCAACCAAAACCTTGACAAGCGACCAACAGTTTTAATTAGGCATGTCCATAAAACCAATAATGCAATCAAACAGGCTTTTCCACGAAAATGGGCAAAAACGGGAAACAATGAAATCCAGATCAATAATCACATTGGTCACTGAAAGAAAAATAAAAAAACTGAACATGGTTACAAATTTAAGATTAACAGGGTTTATGGCCCATCAACACTACTGTCCAATAATTAGATGACACTGAATCCAACATATAAATGCCAGACAGTCCAAACAATCAAGAAAAAGGGAGCGATAAATTAGAAAATGACAAATTCCAGTATGATAAATCATTTATAAAAATTAAAAAAACTGCTAACTTCATATATATTAAAACAGTAATCGTAATTGACACTGATTAATTAAAATTATCAAATTTTGGCAAATAATAATTCGAGAAATAAAAAAAGATTTACGAATAAATAAATTATAGAAGGCAGAGAGGTAACTCATGCTGGGGTAATTTTCTAGGAAATTAACTTAAAAGAAGGTAATTTTTACCATCATGGGAGTTGAATCCATTCATCTTCGTCCCGCATATAACTAGCTTTTTCCTCATCAAGTTCGTCAACATTGGGAAACATTGGCAAGTGCAGCTCATTCTCAAGTTCTATTTCTACTGATCCATCATTTTCATCGTCACATTGTTCATAACAGTTCTTTTCCGGTAATTTCAACACGACATACCAATGTTTTTCAAGAGGATCATCAATGTAACAAACCTGCTTAACATGTTTTCCTAGCACGAATGGATCATTTACGAAACCTAATTTGTTCAAATTAACAATTGTATATCCCAAGTCATCTACCTTAACCCCCTGGTTCATATCTACCCAATTACAACGAAATATTGGGACTCTAAATTTGTTATAGTCCAACTCCCATATACTTATTATAACTCCATAGTAGGTCTGTGAAGTATGTTCAATATTCTTCTCCTTACCCTGTACAAGCATTGTATCTGCAACGACACAGACACCACTACACTGAACTTGTCGAGTGTCATCACGCTCCTTGGTGCTAAACGTAACACCATTGATTCTATATCCGCTAAATGTAGGGACATTCTTGTTGGGCCCTTCAGCAATCCACCTTATCTCCTCAGGTATGTTGTTATGGTCATCCAACAATTCTGATTGAATCTATTTAAAACAAATTGATAAATATTAATTATGATGTTTGCTTAAATAAACAAATAACAAATACATTTACCAGGGAAAAATATAAACTAGGCCTATTTATGATGTTTTTATTCAAATAACAATTATACCTTTTTCTTGAACCATTTATGAAATTCTGCATTTTGCTTGTTTTTAAGCCAGACTTCATCATTTTCATGTTGTTGGTATCTTGTCATCAAAGATGCCATATGCTCGCTGCAAGAAAAATCACTTTCTTTAGTATATTAATCAAAGTGCATAAAATAATGAAATAACACACACTTAAATATCACTAACTTACTCAAAATATGGTCTAATGTTAGTTGTATTTTGGAGAAAACACAAATGTGCTAGATGCAAGTCCTCATCGCTCGGCTTTATCAATGTCGCACCAGATAGAGGTCTTGCATTCTGCTCATACTTTGCATTTTGAGACACTCCTATGGTAGATTTTTCAAAATTCACCAAACACTCCACCGCCTCTTCGGCAATGTATGCCTCAGCAATACACCCTTCGGGATGAGCCGGGTTCCGTACATATCCTTTAAACGCTTTTAGATATCTCTCGAAGGGATACATCCAATGAAGGAATATTGGCCCACAAAGTTTAACCTCTCTCACGAGATGAACTGAGAGATGGATCATCACATCAAAGAACGAAGGGGGAAAGTGCTTTTCAAGCTGGCACAATGTTTCCACTAACTCACTCTGCATTTTTTCCAACTTGTCTACATCGATCAATTTACTGCAAATTGCCTTGAAGAAAAGGCAAAACCTAATAATTGTGCACCTGACTTGTTTTTGTAATACTGATCGAATTGAGATTGGAAGCAAATGATGCAATATCGTGTGACAATCATGAGATTTCATTCCAACAAGCCGAAGATTTTCCATGTTTACAAGATTCTTAATATTTGAACAAAATCCATCTGGCAACTTCATTTTAAGAAATGATGAACAAACTATTTTTTTTTCTGCATGCGTTAAGTTCCATGATGCCAACGGTACCTTTTCTTTCTTTCCAGGAGTCTTAGGTCTCAGCTCCGTTCTTATTCCCATTTCAGCCATATCAAGACGGACAGATTCCCTATCTTTTGTCTTCCCCGGAATATTTAGTAAAGTTCCAACAAGGGCTTCGCATATATTTTTCTCGATGTGCATCACATCGAGAACATGCCTAACTGGCAAAAATTCCCAATACTCAAGTTGGAAGAATATTGAAACCTTTTTCCAAACAGGTCGAGGTTCACCTTTCTTCCATCGTGGTTGCCGTTGTTTCTTTCCAAATACATGGGCCCTTAAATGCTGTACTCTTTGAAAAACCTCTTCTCCGGTTAATGGAACAGGGGCGACCCCCTTCTCCACAGTGTTATCAAAAGCTGATTTCTGCCTTCTATAAGGATGATTACGGGGCAACCATCTTCGATGCCTCATAATCACCGTCTTACGGTAATTAACCAACCTAGTAGCTTTCGTTTCATCAATACAAATAGTACACGCATTATACCCTTTAATAACATTTCCTGACAAGTTCCCTAAAGCAGGATAATCACTTATTGTCCATAATAAAATGCCCCTAAGCATGAAAGACTCTTTCTTATAAGTGTCGTACATTTGTTTCCCACGCCACAACTCTTGCAGATCTTCTATTAGTGGTTGAAGGAACACGTCGATATCATTTCCAGGCTCAGTCGGTCCAGATATTAACAAGCAGAGCATAATATACCTTCTCTTCATACAAAGCCATGGAGGAAGGTTATAAATTGATAGCAAAACAGGCCAGCTTGAGTAATCAGTACGGTTTCCATGAAAAGGATTGAAACCATCGGAAGATAAAGCTAATCGAAGGTTCCTAGTCTCTGATGCAAAATCAGGCCATTTTTGGTCGACTTCCTTCCATGTTATTGAATCAGCCGGATGCCTCATTTTACCATCCTTTTGTCGCTCGGTGTCATGCCACGTCATGTCCTTTGCAATGTGAGGTGTATTGAATAAATTTCGTAATCTTGGTATCAGCGGGAAATACCATAGAACTTTAGCAGGGACCCCTTCAAGTTCATCTCCTTTTTTATTCAATTTCCATCTAGAGGCCTTACATACGCGACAAGTAGTTTGTTCTTCATCTAAATCGCCACGGTATAAGAGACAATTATTCGGACATGCGTGTATCTTTTCATACCCCATTCCTAATGCACATAAGGTTTTTTTTGCTTCATTGAAGGAAGAAGGGATGTTGTTGCCTTCTGGAAGTAAAGAGCCAAGTAATAACAGAATATCACTGAAGCATGAATCAGACATACCATGCTTCACTTTCAAGTTGTATAACTGGACCAGAGCTTTCATCTTAGTGTACCTCCCACATCCAGGATAAAGAGGTTGATGTTCACCTTTAACATGGTTAATGAAATCAGAAGTGTCGGTTTCGTCCGAACTTTCATCAGAAGACATATCATCGTCGTCGTCCTCGTCACGTTCACCCATTCTTGAGGTGCCTTGATTGATAGATTCCGAAGTGTCGGTTTCATTAGAACTTTCTACAGAATTATTCTCCCCGTGCCATATCCAACGTGTATAAGTTTGATCAACACCATTTTGAAAAAGATGGTTTTTAACTATCTGCGCTCTCCATGATTTACTATGTGCGCAGTTTACACATGGACAACTGATTTTTTCTGCATTATAACCATTCTCAAATGCAAATATTAACAAATCTTCCACTCCTTTTTTGAACTCTTTCGTTCTTCTATCCGCTTTTAACCATGACCTATCCATCTTTTAAAAGTCTGAATAGAACCTCAAATTCAGACTAAATTATGAAATCTTTAAATTTCCCCAAAATCTTTATAACTGAACCCTAATTGAAGTAAAAAAGGCATCAAAATGAATTCAAAACAGAGGACTTATATAACCCAAGTGCATAAATTAAAGTACTTACCTATCCTTATAGCTTCTTAAAAATGAATTGTGAAGTCTTTATATTTCCCTCGAATCAATATGAACCCTAGTTCAGAATCACAAAAGAATGAATTCATCAAAATGAATTCAAAAGAGAGTACATATAAACCAGACTTCATAAAAGACTGTACTTACCTGTTCAAGTGTGAAAATAAATTTAAAACCCGAGATCTTGATGTCTTGGAATCTTGATGTGACATGGATTTGATATCTAGATTCGAGGACTTGAGGGTATGAGCACGATTTTGAGCATAGATTTGAGAGTATTAGCATGAATTTGAGCATAGATTTGAGAGTATTATGGATTTGAGAGCACATGGACATGGATGAACGGCCTAACTACCAAGTAAATAAATGTGTTCTTGTTCCGACAGATACATATGTCTGAACAAATATATGTCTGAAATAAAAAGTAATTAATAATATGTTTAAGTCTCAACTAAATTATTATATAAGAATTACATGGCTCATAAATTAAAATATTTTGAATAATATTAATTCATTTATTTTCTAGGACCACAATAATTTGGATTTTATGTATTTGAATAAATTAATATAGAGGAATAAATTATATAATTTATTAAAAAATAAATAATCACAAATTATTTTAACGAAATAGTATGTCGGTAATAAGAATATCGAATTTATATTACACGAAAAATTGTGAAGATGTTCTTTAATAGATATTAGTGTAGTTTGAATCGTTTAGAATGTCTTTATTATCATTTTCAATTTCAATATTTTTTATATTATTAGTGTTAAACGATCGGTAAATAAATCATCTAATTATCTTTAGTTTGTTATTTGTTTTTACAACTTGATCGTATCGACAATTGGGAGTTCCGAACTATATATTGTTTTACATAATAGTGTTTTTGAAAAACTATTGCCCAACACTAGATTAAATAGTTGTTTGTAAACTGTTACATATAACTCACTAGCGATAAGTTCGACTTTTTGGAGTTGATATCCCATGTTTATCGATATTTTTTAAATTTGTAAATATTTTCGACGATCCAATTATATGGATGTTTAAATCACCCTTTCAATGATCCAAACATATGGATGTGCTTCGAATATGAATATGATTATCATATACAATATTGATACCTTTTCTAGAAAAAGATGTTCAGATGTGTTTTTATATTAATTGAATCTTTCTTATTAAGCATATTCATCAATTATTCTAAACATTATACTTTAAACCCTATCTTAACCCCAAATAATTTTTTTTATTGTAGGTAACCCGCAGCCGCTACCCTTCAGGTGCGCACTGGGTAAACCGTACGGGTTCACGCAATAGCCTGCAAACCACGTGAACCAAGCTAAACCGCATTTAGGGACATACTCTAACTCAGGAGGCATAATCATAAATTCTCTTCCCCTAGTGATCCTTATATCGTAACCGTAACCCCTTATAAGTCACCTTATCAGTCGACCCTACTTATAAGTTGAATTTACGACTTATAAGCTGATAAGTTGAATGTTAGTAACGACGTACTTTGTTCTGAATATATTTTGATTTTTTCTTCTTCATCAACTTTATTTTATAAAGTTATGTTTCAAGATGTCAATCTAATCAAAATTCATTAATTTTAATTAGATGTTGAATTGTTGAATTATAATTTTAGTGAAAATAAATGTAAAGCTATTTTATTGAAAGTTGAAAAAGACTTTCATTCATAAGAAAAAAGAATTACTATCGTTGGGATCTGATTCTACTGCAGAATCAGATCCCAACGATAGTAATTCTTTTTTCTTATGTATGAAAGTCTTTTTCAGCTTTCAATAAAATAGCTTAACATTTATTTTCACTAAAATCATAATTCAACAATTCAACATCTAATTAAAATTAATGAATTTTGATTAGATTGACATCTTGAAACATAACTTACTTATCAACTTATAAGTCGTAAATTCAACTTATATTTATTAAATATTAAAATTAATGACATATGGTTTTAGTTTCAGTTTTGGCCAAAAAATGTCCCAAACCAAACCGTGCTCCACCCTAGTTACAACTCCATCTTTAATTATTTTAAAATTTTACAAAGAGAAACTTAATATCCTTAATTATTAGTTGTTTAATAAATTTTTATTCACAAACGTCTCTGTCAGCGTAATCTACGTTTGTTTATAGTAATATTCTTACTTATTATTATTATTTGTTTATAGTGATATAATCGAAGTCTTCGAATCAGATTATCGAACTTTTAAGGTACCAAAAATTTAACTTTTATGGATTACGTCAAATGTTTTATCAACATATGTGCACTCGCAAACATCGAACATTTAAAAATTAAAAGTTTTACAATAGATTATTCTTATTTTTGTTTTAGATTATAGACAACGGTTTAGAACAAAAAACTCTTGTTGGAAAATATATGAGACAACGGTTTGTGTAAGAAACCGTTACACAACTATTATTTAAATAATATAGGATATGATAACGGTATCCTGTAAGAACCGTTATGTGATAGTTGATCTTACAACAGTTACTATATCTCCAAATATATGGATAATTTATATATTTTTTAATTTTTGATTTTTAGGTTTTAAAAAAATTAAATAATAACAGATTTTGTTGATCGTTGGATTAAACCAGATCTGTATCTAGGCCGTTGGTTTGAAGTGAATTTTTTTCATTTTCCCTCTCTTTTAAATTTCATCTCCCCCCTTTATTTTTTAGTATCCCCCGAAATATCCCCCAAAAACTTTACTCCCCAACCTCCTTCTTCCCCATCAGTTACTCCTCGTCATAACTCCCCAACCCCCTTCTTCCCCATCATCAGTTACTCTTCTTCACGGCGATCTTCTTCACACAATCTTCTTCCTCTTCTTCACACAATCTTCTTCCTCTTCTTCACACAATCTTCTTCCTCTTCTTCCATTCGATTATACTGGTATGTTTCTAATTCAATTAGAGACCGTAAAGCCCTCATCTATGTTGGGGTTTTTTATTTTTAACTAAATATTTTATGAGATTTAAATGTTGCATGCTCTGTTTGATGGTATTGTGGAGTGTCTTTGCTTTGCGGAATGTTGCATGCAATGTTTGATGGTATTGTGGAGTGTCTTTGGTTTGTTTTATTATGTAAATTTTGCATGCAATTGTGGAGTGTTGAGTGTTGATGATGAAACCCCTGGTTTTAAACTGTAATTATCTCATGATGAAACCCCTGGTTCTTGCTATTCTCTTGTTTTTTGTTCCAAATGGATATTAATAGGGTGCTAATTTCTGTTTGAAATCTTGTAACTGTGCTAATTTCTTGTTTTTTGTTTCATGTTTCTATTGATTTTTGAGATGAAATTACTGGTTTGTTTGTTATTACTCTGCAGTCGATTAGTTAGTTGAATGTGCCCTGTGCTACTGTCCTATAATAAATGGATAATTTATCTTTATTCACATGCCGTAAGTTGTACGATTATAAGCTAGATTTTATTGGTGGTTGAATGTTTGTTTGTGTACATCTCTGGTTAGTTTAGGCACTCAAAGTGTGTCATTTCAAGTAAAATTTATAATACGCTTTTAAGTGGGAAAGTTAAGATATCTCAGATGGTTATTCTTTTGTTGTTTTTAGGTTCTTTTACCTGTAATGTCTTTGAGTTTTATTGAGTTTACTGTCATGTTAATGTTGTACTTATTCCTTGTTTGTGTACTTCATAGGTTATGGCTACTCCTAAGAAGAAGACCAAGGCAGATAAGGGAAATTTGAAAAAGAAAGCGTCTCACAGGAATGGGTTCGAAAAGACACGATCTTCACCCCATCCAAGGACAATGAGTGTGCTAAGGGCTTTAAGAAAGACAAAGTCCACGAATAGCGAGACCTCCACTCCATTGAGTTCTCCCCCAAAAACTGTGAAGAAGGCCATTTCTGAAAACTTACAAAAGAAAATATCAAAGAAAAGAAAACGAGAAAAAGTTGTTACCAAACCGGACAATACTCAAGGACTAAAACTATTGAAGCGAGGCTGTGTAACAATGCACCGAATTGTGAAACGCAAGATCCGAGGGATCAAACTTACTGTGTCTTTTAATGCAAAAGGAGAGCCATATGGTGAAGAAGGTAAAGAGATGCAATCATATATTGGAGTTTTGGCAAGAACCAAAACCCCGATCTGGCATGATTCTTGGAAATGTGTTCCTAAAGAGACAAAGACAAAAATTTGGGACTGTGTGCAGGTAAAATGAATATAAATAACTTCCATCATTTTAACTTTTATTTTTATTAGTTGTTCTTCATTAACTAGCACCTTTTAACTTTAAATTTGTTGGTATATGTACGTAGATGGCTTATGTTGTACCTGAGTCTGCAAAAAAGTTGGTATTCAGATCGGCCGGGGCAAAATGGAGGGAATTTAAATGTCGGCTGACCAAGTACTACATTCTTCCTTATCTGGATCAACCTCAATTTTTTGCACATCCTCCTGCAGATTTTACTTTTATAGAAAAATCACACTGGGACATATTTGTTGCTGATCGCACGTCGCCTGAGTTTCTGGTATATTTCTACTTAGCTTTATTCATTTTAATATTTACTTAGTTATGATCTTCTAACCTTATTGCTGCTTTTTATGAAGAAAATTCATAAAGAACAACAAGAAAGAAGGAAGCTGAGTAAATATCCACATCGAATGTCTCGAAAAGGTTATGCTAATCTCGAGAATGAATGGGTTAGTGAAATGAAATAACATGCACATTTTTTGCTTCATATTAATTTTACAAGCATGTTTATGTTATTACTAAGGTGATCCTTTACATGTAAATGTAGACTGAATCTCATCCAGATGCAGAGGAAGTAGATCGGTCGGACACTTGGATCCTAGCAAGGATGGACGAAGATGGTAATTTTTTAAATCATGAAGTTGCAGAAAAAGCTAAGGAAATTGTAAGTTATTAATATAATTGTCCATTCTATTTGATGCACATATTTGTGTATTTTTTAATAAGGAACTGAAGTTTCAAAAGTTAAATTTTAATAAATTATATACACATGAAGCCTTTCTACAGTTTATCTTTTTCTATTACAATGTATAATTCGAATTAGTGGTCTCTAGTTTAACTTAGGATTTGTTTGTATGCCTTTAGTGCTAGTAGCATGTTGATTGTATCATATTTAATATTAGTAGTTAATTATATATTTTAATAATCCATTGTTCACTAAGAGAGTCAAATACACATGTTTACATTGAAAATTGGTTCATAATATTAAATGTCTATATTTTGTATTCTGTGTTGGTTAATATTTTATTTTAATATTTTTTATCCTTGGATTAGTTTGTCAATGAATGTACTTACTAGGTCCCCTGTACCACCAAGTAAACTAAGTTGTCTCTTGTGCTTGCAATTGAATCTATTAAATTAAATATATTAAAGGATGAATGTGCTTATAACTAGTAAAAACAAATTGGTGTTAGTTGTGTAATATTTTAATTAAAGGATGAATGTGCTTAAAGGATGTATGTGCTTATGGTGAAAAATGTTACTGAATTTTTTGTAGAAAAAGATGAAGGAGGAGGTTAAGGAAGGAAAGCTTAAAGTTGAAGGTACTAATGATGTGTTAACAATGGCGCTCGGTAAGCCTGAGCACGGAGGCAGAGTACGTGGTCAGGGAATTCATGTGAAGCAGTCGGTTTATTTTGATCTTCCGAGGGAAAAAAAAGCGAGGACAGTGGAAGAAAGGGTACGTGAGGCAATTCAAAAGTACATGGCAGAGGAGACTCCAAAAATTATTAAAGAGAGAGATGCATTTTGGGCTGCTGAATTTGAAAAATATAATGCACATTCATCGAAAAATGGTGTACAATATGATGGTAGTCCGAAACCAAATTCCCAGCAGGCAAGCTGTCACTCTAAGGGTGGGGTTGATGTGGATGTGGATGTGGCTGTAGGTGATCATAAAAATGTGACATTGATAGATAATTTGTTTGTGGATTTAGCGGTAGAGCTTGAGGATAATAAAAAGGTGGCAGGTGAGGATGATAATGGAAGGGCTGTTGAGGAAATGAAAGTGGATTCTTCAGGTGGTTCTGTATGCCGATTGGCTGTTGGATCGTTGAGCAATATTGTTGCTTGTGCAACAATTGATGAAGTACACGTTTCCGAAGGACATGAGAAGACTATCCATGGAGTAAGTCTTGGAGAAAAGAACGCAAGGGTGTCTATCACTAAAGTCATTCAAGGAGATGCTAAGATTCCCTTCCCTATCGGGGATGAAATTTTGACTGCTCAAGAAGCCATGGGAACTTTTATTGCATGGCCGAGAAACTTGATAATTGCAGGAAACAATAGCAGTACTTCTCATGTTTTGGCCGCCAAGGTCAGAATGCTTTTTTAGTATGGTTAATATATGTACTATGTGTTTGTTTAGTCTGTTTTTTTAATTATTTTTATTTGCAATTGTTTTAGAAAACCAAGAAAGCCCGTGCTAAGAAAAAGAAGAAGACGTATAAAGTAATTGAAGATGTTGAACCAGAGCTTGTTGTTCAAATTGGTCCGAATTATCCTTCTGTAATGAAACGTTTGTGGACATGGGCAAAGGAAGCCTTGAGTGGTGGCCGAACAATTTCTTTTGAGCTAAGCAAAGAAGCATTTGGCTTTACAAAGAAGCAAATCATGTTCTTATCTGATATACATGCAGTGTGCTCTGGAGGTGAAATGGCCGGCTCTGTCATTTGCCTTTTTATTCAGTAAGCTTTTCATTCAAAGTTTTTTTCGGAGTATATAGCCTTGGAATAAATATGACAATCTTTACTAAGGACTGCTTAATTTAATTTGTAGCTTCTTGAATGAATATGTGAAGAAGCATAAGATGGTCAACATGATTAGCTTTGTAGATCCGGGCACAATCGGTGCCATTGGATGTGGCAGTGCAGTGCAGAGGTCGCGTGAATTGTGTTCAAGATTTAAAGATTCTAGGAAAGAGCAGCATTTTCTCCTGCCGTACAATGATGTGTAAGTATTTTTACTATCCCAAGCTATTAAGCTGTTAAGCCTTGCCAGTTTTTTATTAATTTTTTTCAAGAATTTAGCTTTAATTTTGTAAGGAATGGGTTCAACTGTATAGTTAAACTCGATAATATTTGTTGAAATTTATATTAATTGCATTGGTTCATTATAAACGTAATCAAATGCCTTGACAGTTTTGAAGTTAATATAAAAGTAATCAAGTGGCTTACAGTATTTAATTGATTTTGTTACTAGATGTTAGGTTTGTTTCTAAGACGGGGGAAATTGTATAGTTCAACCTCATAATATTTGAAGTTCAAATTTGATGATAATTGTATAGGTTCAGTTTTAAAGTTGATTTATTTACTGGAATTTAAATTTTATCAGTATGAGCCTTCAATTTTTGATGTTATACCTGATCATGTTTATTACAGTAAATTACACTCTACTAGTATCACATTTTAGATTATTTTTCACAAATAGTGAGTTTAAATAATTTTTAGGTTGATTTTAATTCAATAGAAATGTAATTTTTTTTATGATATTTAAGTTGTTTGAGTGACAAAAAAGCATCAAATTTAGGCTTTACTATTTAACAAGCACCTCTGTTTATTTTTTGTAGCAACCACTGGACCCTGACAGTTGTCAATCCAGACGCAGAGGTAGTCTACTATATGGACCCTCTTAAACGCCGAATTGCAAATGGAGAATGGGTGGATGTTGTCGACAAGTAAGAGTTCACGTTATAAAATTTGATTATTAAGTCTTAACTTATAAATCTTGTCCGACCATATTTTGTAGTGGTTATTTTGTGTTTTGATATATCTCGTTTTGGTTGCAGTGCCATTAAAATGTACAAGGAGGATTTGAAAAAGGTTCCGAAGAAGAAAGTATTGTGGGAGAACATGGCGGTATTTATTTATTTTTGTGATCATATATTAATTATGTTATTAAAGGAGACTGGATATTTTAAATGATTTTATGTTTGATATTTTAGGGAGTTCCAGTGCAAACCGGGAACAAGGATTGTGGCCTGTTTGTGATGCGATACATGATGGAAATCATTCATGATAAGGAGCTGGACTTTGCTAATAAGGTGACAATTGACTATCTATGGGCCTTTTCATCCACTTTGTATTTACTCTTATAAGGGCAGAACATGTTACTTATACAAAATTTTGGATCATATTTCAGTGGCTGCGTAGATCAAACCTGGTTTACACTGAGGATGACATCAACGAGATCAGGGTTCAGTTTGCAAAATATTTTATGAAACATTGTGCAAGCTAGGTCCTCGCCTTTCTTTTCTTTTGAACTTATCGTAAACTGGATGTTTTATGTATGTAGTTGGTGACAAGTAGACTCGTTTGAATTTATCGTATGTTGACAAGTAGACTCGTTTGAACTTATCGTATGTTGACAAGTAGACTCGTTTGAACTTATCGTAAAGTGGATGTTTTATGTATGTAGTTGGTGATAAGTAGACTTGCGATAATGTATTTTGTGTTCGGTGGATTGCTGGTAGTTTGGTAGGTAGATCTGGTTGTTTTGGATTGTTGAACGGATGGACTATGGTATGGTATGGATTATGGTGTGGTAGTGAATTGGTTTTGTTTTGGCGGGGGCCTAGATTATGGTATGATTTTGTTTTGGATTATGGTATGAATTATGGTATTTTTATTTTGGCAGGGGACTGATTTTTGTGGTTTTTTATGCAGCTGGTTTTAATTAAATATGAAATTGATATGCAAAATGCATATACCTAATAAGATAATGGTTTTTTAAACTGTTGTCTATTACTTAGTAAACTGTTGTGTTACAAATGTTTCTTCAATGGTTCCCGAAAAATAATTCGTTATCTATTTTGCATTATAACACCACCCTAAAACTGTTGTCTAAAAGATACTTATATTACTACCTCTGAAAATAACTGTTGTTGTTCTATTATATAAATAATAGATGGATAAAATAACTATTGTTTGGAAAAGATATTTAAAATTGGAAAGAAAATTTAGAACTTTCTCATGACGTAAATAAACCGTTGTTTATTACTAAGAAAACTGTCATGTTAAAAATGTTCCAACAATTGTTTTTCTAAAACAACCGTTGTGTCATCCAGATTGTAACCAGTGTTAAACACTGTTGTTGAATCTCCCTTATTACAACTGTATTAACAACCGTTGTCCAACCTTCGATCACACGAGTGTTGGATAGACAACGGAAAAACTATCTTTCAGACAACGAAAAAAAAAACAGTTGTATGATTGCAAAAATGTTGTAGTGTGTCGTCGAATATGAAGAAGAGAAACAATCAATTAATATATTATTATAATTTCATTTTAATTAAAAATTATTATATATCCTTTTTTATACCTATTTAGTTGCAGAATATGAGGCGTCATCGAAAATGACGCTGAGATACTGTCAATAAATATCTTATTTTGATTTTATTCCAATTTTAAAATTATAATTTCAAAATTATTGTATATCCTTTGTTATATTATTAGAAATGCTATGTACCCAAAATTGAATCCCAAACTCATTCCAAAATTTCATGTGTCACCTGTTTATTGGTCATGGCATAATTAAATAAGATGAGCCTCATGCATTCATATCAATCATCCCAAATAGAATAGCCTAAATTGCCACATCACTAATGGGTACCCAGCACTACATTTAAAATATTGAGTGATAGAAAATGAGGCGGCATTGAAAAGAAATTTGAGAAACTGTTAATTAATATTTTATTCTAGTATTACTCCATTTTTAAATTATTTTATATCTTCTTTTATATCTCATTAGTTGCAAAATACGAGGCGTCGTCGAGGCCGAGAAATTATCAATTAATATCTTATTTTGATTTTATTCCAATTTCAAAATTAATGTATATACTAGATTATATCTTTTAGTTATAGAATACGAGACATCTCGAAAACGAAATCGAGAAACATTCAATAAATATTTTATTTTGATTTTATTCCAATATCAAATTTATTGTATATCATCTTCATACTTTTTTAGTTGGAGAATACCAGGCGTCATTTTCGACGATGCCGAGAAATTATCAATAAATAACTTATCTTGATATTATTTAAATTTTTAAAATTATTGTTTATCCTCTATTATACTTTTTTTAGTGACAAAATACGAGGCGTCGTCGAAGACGACGGCGAGTAATTATCAATAAATATCTTATTTTGATTTTAGTCAAATTTCAAAATTATTGAGAAAATATTTAAGCAAAAAATTGACATGATCTGATTTTTATAAAATGTAATTACCGAAATTGTGAACTACAAAATTTTGCATTATTTTTTAATTCACATTTTTTATTAAATATACATATTTTAGTACTTCAAATATACATATTAAGATATATATATATATAATTTTAATAAATTAGGGATATTCATTGAACATACTTCACAAACTAATATATTTTATAGTGTTTTGATTGTAGAACATAGGTGATCTCCGATTAAATAGTGGCATCCATAGAAATTTCCTACATATATACATAAAGAAAATTAAAAAAAGCTTACTTTGATGCATAACTTAAATATTTTATTTCAACAATACTTAAAAAAGTTTATTTGACATAGTACGAGATCATATTTCTAAGCCATTAAATTATGGGATATTTTATACATTTGTTTAACATATAGTGATTTCTTGGATGTACATATAGGTGTACCATAATATTATTATTACCTTAATAAGGATCGAGAATAGTGATGAATCGTGTAACATCTAAGCATTCATTTTCCATCTACACACAACAACAAAAAAGAAGGCTATAGTATTATAAGGAAGTTTGGGACCGGTGTTACATTAATATCTCAAATACAATTATATCGTTTATATCTTCATTTTTCCCATTTTCTGTTTTGTTTTTCTCCAAATCCTCCGCTACAAGATCATAAAATGTTGTCATATCGTACTTGGTTGTTGCAGTTTAATTGGTAAACATTTTGCTTGTTAATTAACAAAATAACAAATATGTACCTCCATGTGATATAACACTCAAATTTTTTCTTCCAAACTATATTTATCAAATACCTATGTCACAATACAGACATTATATGCTTATTATAAGTACAAGTTGGATTACAACATATTTGTTCTGCGTTTAACTATTCTATGGATTGCTCAAATGCATGTTTGTAACATTTGGTACAAAGTATTCTTTTAACTCAGACTCAATCCCCAAGTTTTAAATATACTTCATTTTCATCTATAATTGTTAAATCATTATATGTTTACTTAATAGCTATTTGATTCTATGATATGAAGAATATGTATGGATGAATAAAATCAGATTCGAACAATTACTTAATCATTCATTACTAATGTTCAACAAACCTAAATATATACACAAAAGTATCATATGTAATATCATATGTGAAAAAAAAAATTAATGATGTAAGGGTGCATATACAGGAGGAAGTAACAAAATGGACACGGTGAATAAAAATAATACCTACATTTTATATTTAAGTGATAGTTACTTTGTAGTTGTAGTAAAAATAATAACTGAAACTTTTTGGTGCCTGATAAAAGAATATTAGATGTGTCAATTGTGTTTCAATTTGGCCATAATTTGGTATCTATACATTTTCTTCATAAAATTGAACCACATTAATTAATTTATGCTATTGTCTAATTTGAAACTTTTGTTTTTCTCTTTTATATTAGCAACAAAAAAATAAAACTAACATTATATCACAACTTTTCGTGGCAATATTATTTGAGATACTTTTACCTAAACTTAATAACATGATTCCCGGCGAAAAATAAAATATTCAAATTATAAAAAGAAATGGTAAAATAATTTATTTGGTGCTAATCGTAAAAAAATAATAAAATTAATAAGATTTCCATAGATTCGTTAATGTTAATACGACGTGATATTCTTGGTTGTCTACCTACTGGAATTGGAAGGTTGTAGTCAAGAAATGTCACCAACCTTACCAATGGATACAATGGTGCTGGTGCATCGTGCATGTTAAAAGAACTTCATCGGAAGTTATCATGCATGTTCTAGATCAATTACGTTCTGGCCTGTTTTGGCATATATACCATCTAATCTACCGTCTGATTCAAATTTGACAAAATTAGAAATCTTGTCATCAACTTGGATCTCCACTCAACAACTATTATATATAATCATAAATTTGCAATAGGTTAATGCTTAAAATAATGTTTATGAATCACTTTAAATATAAAATAATTATTAATTTATTTTTTAATTATTTAATGTGTGTCCAGATTCCAAAATAAGTCAAATGTATCGGACAACTTGAGTAATTAACAAGCCTATTACAGACCCCAAATAGATTGGTGCATATAATAATAGAAGAGTGTTGGACCAAATGCAGTCATCATGGGTAATTAACAAGTTAATCAAATGCCCCTAATAAATTTATGCATATAATAATAGTACTTTGAATTATAAAATTAACAAAAGTCTTTAATATTATTAATATGGAACTAAGGTGTTTCAATAATCCCTCAAAATTTCTTAAAATGTTTTTATTTAAATTTATTAGCAGCATGAAAACGTGGAGGTTGGTGTTTTATCAGTTAAGCTATTAGAATTATCTAACCGGATAATGAATTGAAGTCTAGCCTGCAAAAGCCAAAAACAATTATCAAAAATCGGGAATACCGGTATTAGAGACCGGAAAAAAAAACTTGTGAAAAGTCTTTATGATCGTCAAGCGTTGGTTGGTTCGTCACAAACGACCGTGTGGGTCACACGTTAGTTGATTTTGATCCTCATTTTCAACCGAATATAACCAATCAACATGGTTGGTCGCAATTATGATTATAATCAACCAAGTACCGACCCACGGTTCATCATTTTTTCTTTTCTTTTCTTTTCCAACCGACTAAAAGTAATCGACTGATTTCGGTTGATTAAGTTTTTTGTAGGTCCCATATTCTAGCCCAACAGTCATGTGACAGTTCATATCGGATTAAAATGCAACTGAAATTGGTTGGAAAAAGATTAGTTAAAAATATAGAATAGCATTATAATTATTAAAGACCGAGATCGGTTAGAAAATGTGTGATGGAAAATGCATGGTAAATAAATGCATTGTAATGCAGTGTCGCAACGTTATTGACCGATATTAGAAAATCAAAATTTCATAAACAACCGAAAAAGTTGGTCGTTTAAGGATCGATTTGCTTTTATTTCTAATTAAAGGGTCAAAACTAACCATGTTTTAAACGACCAATTATATTAATCGTTTGTGGTCGGTTCTTCATTCATTTCCAAATCGACAAGGTCATTTGCGATCATTTTTCGGTTATTGATGACTCTTTTTTCCGGTAATCATATTTATAAGTGAAAATTAATTGTATCGACCTAAGGTACATATAGTAACCAAAAAGTCGGTCTACTGAAAGCCAGTTTAAAAATAGGGTCATGCATACACCATATTAGCTGCATCATAAACATATCTTTCCAATGGATTCGTTGGTACAGATAAAAAATAAGTTCATATGAAGATGAATAAACTTGCATGTTAGTAATGTAATTATCAGCTGCTTCAATAATGCTTACGGTTTTAAAAGCAGCCATTAAACTTGCATCTTTTACTCTATTCTTAAATGTAAGCTAATTGTCTGTACTAGGGGTGTACAGACGAACCGTTCAACCGCATCCAACCGCTCAACCGCTCGCAACTGAACCGCATTTTGCGGATAATCGCGAAACGCGGGTTGGTTGTGGATTTAAATTTTAAAAACTGCTCATTCGCGGTTTGGATGCGGTTTTAAATTTTTAAAAATCGCAAAATTGCAACCGCAACCATAACTCGCAACATATATTTAATATAAAATATATTTTCAAAAATGTAGTTGATATCATATAAATTAATAAGTATACACATTTATTAACTAATCTTAAGTTAATTTTAATACTTCATTCATAAGATTCACAATCATTATAAGATATATAACCAAAATAAATAGAAAATGTAATTAACATGTAATTTTATTTTTATCCTTTTCTTTTTTCTTTTCTCTCACCTCCATATTTTTGTATGTTTTTAATATCCTTACTCCATACGGAGCATTAGTTTGTATTTTATTTTTAAATTTAAATTTATCACGTAACTTAAACTTGAATTTATTATTATTCTGAATTTATTTTTTTGCAATTTATTAATTATTTTAAAATAAGTGGTTAAACCGCAAACCGATCCGCAATAACCGCAAATTCGCAAACGCAATTGACGCGGTTAACCGCAACCGCCGGTTGCGGATGACAATTTTCTAAAACCGCTCTTCGCAGTTTGGTTCGACTTTTACCCCAAAACTGATCCGATCCGAACCGCGTACACCCCTAATCTGTACTATCCTGTCATAATTAAAAAAAATACCAAAAATATACCTTTTTCTATTTGTTATTTCCAAGATTAACTTCATTCGTGTACAAACTGAGATTATAGAATAGATAAAAAATAAATTAAAAAATGTTGTTATTAGAGTTGAACCAAGTCATTCAGGTTCACCTATAAATCTTCATACCAGTATATGCGAGTATGAGAGATAATGAACATTTTATTTAAATTCAAACATAATTTATGAATATTTGTAGAGTTATTTAAAAAAAGTTGAACTAAGGATATTTTTAGGTAATTAATTACACACAGAGGGGGGGTTGTTAGGTAATGAATTACACACGGAGGGGGATGAATGTATTTTTATATTTTTATGCTTTTCTTGAACTATTTTGGTTGTGAACGAAGTAAATCAATTGTGGTAGTGAAATGTGTTCATTCATAAATTAAACATGCAATAATGAAGAACACAGATCTTTCAAAACTCACTTAATTTTATATTAAAATTAAGAATGTTTTGCTACAAAATATCTAGACTTTTTGTTGATAAAGAGCTTAGCTTCTTTCTTGAGAGAATACAAGGGTTCCTGATCTAAAAATCTATATTGCTTTTAACAAAGGACCAGTATTAACTTCATAATTTAGTTAACTGCTGGTTTACAAAGTGTATAATAAGACATGCTATTAATTTTAGTAAACTGTCACTTGTCATTTCCATTTTAGGATAAGTGTATCTTCCATTTCTAGATTACCATATCTTTGCATACTGTGTTAACTTTGATCTTCCTTTGTCAGTTAATCTTCACCCTTGATCTTGAACACTCTTCAAACTACTTTTTGTAGACTTGTCAATCCAGGTGGTTGGATTGTTTGTTGATTGTAAAACTTGGATATTGAACTGGTCTGCAATTTTGTACTTTGAGATTTTACCTCGAGATCTTCCAGTTTAGTCCATAGAGAACTTGACATCTCGATAAGTATATTGGCTTATCAAGATCTCTAATACTCCATAGTTAATTTTGACTTGTAGAGGTCTCTGAGATCTCTATAAGAGAATTTAGCTTGTCGAGATCTCTAATCTTCATATCTTCACTTTGACTTATCAATATTTATGAGTTCTCTAGTGGCCTATTAACTTATCGATAACTCAGAGTTCTCTAGTCAAATTTGACTTGTAGATAACTCAGAGTTCTCTAGTGAATTTTGGCTTATCGATATCTTTGAGTTCTCTAGTGGAATTTGACTTATCGATAACTCAGAGTTCTCTAATGAATGTTGACTTGTCGATAACTCTGAGTTCTCTAATGAAGAAATGACTTATCGATATCTCCAATCTTCATGTCTTCAATTTGGCTTGTCGATATCTCTGAGTTCTCTATTAGCTTTCCTGACTTCTCGATAAGTCATTTGGAGTTCTCGAGTAACTTCTCTATAACACTAAATTCGTGACTTGTAGAGATCTTTGACTTAAAATATTTTTATCCAAACAGATTTATTCAACTCCAAGCTTCTTCATAATTCTTCTGGGGCATGATCTTCTTGATCTTCTTCCAGATATAATCCTTAAGCTTGATACTATTTAAATAAAAAGACTCCAGTCTGCTCTTTTACATTTTTATAGACTTTAAATGTTACAAGTACAAATCCAAACTAAGATTACAATACAACTAACTTACGGTTGTCAATTTGACTTAGTCTTGTTAAAGTACAGGCATATCTTGCACAACAATCTCCCCCAATTTGTCAGAAGATCGCTTAACATAAATTCATGCCTGTTAACAAGACTAACCCCAAGTTAAAATGGAAAATGAAATTAATACATAAGACTTGACAGAATTACAACTTTTATACATTAGAAGATTTATAGAGTTTGAATGGTTACAAGTATCAGGTAAAGACATTTTTTAATTCTGTTTCTTCTCTAAGGAGATCCTTTAGATGATCGAGAATTTCAAGTTCTTCTACTATAGGTGTCCCACTTAGAGCTTCTATAAGTTTTTGTCTTGCTACCTTTGGATAACCAATGTCTAGTAAATCAATCCTAAATCTTAAGAATCCACCAACCTTGATGTTTAGAAATTTCCCATCCTTAGAGATTCTACTCATCCCTTTGGCCTTGAGCTCTTATGATCTTTTAATGAACATCTCAATTTCCTCATCATACTTCCTCACTCTTTATTCAGATTCAGCCTCATTTCTTTTTCTTCTTTCCTCCCTTATAATCAGCCATTCAGCTAGAACTAATCTCCATGCCCTTGTAGCAGTATCCTTGTCCTTTAGCAAACTTATCATTCTCTTAATTCATGTGGGAGAAAGAGAATCCATTAAATCACAGCTAAGAAAGGTGAAAGACCCATCTTCATAGTAAATTTTAACTTCCCTTAGAGATACAACCCAGACTCTAACTATTTCTTCAGCTAGATATTGGAAATAATCTTCATCTGAGATGCACCAATTTAAAGGTAGAAAGTCACTTTACTTGAAGCAGTTCCAGATGGCCCTTTCAGTAACTTCACCTTTTTCAGTAGACTTGGCCTTCTTAGGTTTTCTCCCAACAGTCTTGAAATGAGTTTTGTGTGATGGTTTGACAGAGGGTAGGACTAGGATTTTCTTTAGAGATGTTTGGCTTGTGGTGATTGGAATTTTAAGGAAAGAGTTAGCAGTTTGTCTGTATAGAAATTTGGGCTTTGAGGTTTGAGATGGTTTGATATTTGAGATAGTTGATTTTGAAGATTGAGTTAAAGGTTGAAAATTTCTGCTCATCATCATCCTCATCTTTCCTTAGATTGTACTGAGTGTTTGGCAACATGGTGTCAGGATTCAAGAGATACATGTCCAAGATTTTTATCATTTCAACATCCTCAGGCTTCTTGTTCTTTTTATGCTTCAAGTCAGACTGCAATGTCATGATCAGCCTCATGTTTTATCTAACACAGTGTTTGGGAACAATGAGATGCCTTGCTTGACTGGTTGTTGGACAGACATAAACTACTCCTTTGTGTGGATGTAGATAGGCTTCTGGGAAAACTGCTATCTGTGCATTTTTGAGCTCTTGGAGTAGTTGAGTGTCTTCTTGAATCACTAAATTTACTCTGTCAATCATTACATCCAGTTCAGATGCTCTTAAGGTTTGAAGATATGGAAGAGTCACCTGGAGACATCTGTCCACACCATCATTATTGATGTTCATGACAATCCTTTTCTCTAGGAAGTTATCAACTTTCACGACCACTGCTCTTATAAAATTGATGTTCTTGCCCAAAGCTTTCTTGCAAGTCATATATTTGTGTTGTAGAGATACTCTTAGTGCTGCAAGAAGGTCATTGAATTCCTGATCTTAATTAGGTCCTTCTGCAGCCCTTAGTAGTCTTTCTTTTCCAACATCAACTTTAGCACCCGAGCTTTGTCCCACCTGAAAAGTCTCTTTAGATTGTGTCTTAGCATCCCTATATTTTGCAATCCTAGCCTCAATCTCCCCCTTAGTCTTGGAAACAGGAATGAGTAGGGGAGTTGGAATTTTTTGTCTAATTTGTTCAGGTAAAGTAGGCAGTGAAATGTTGAGCTTCCCCATTTTTGACGATAATAAATTATGAATATTATTTTCAGTTTAATCATATTTGTCTATATAAAATTAGACATCTTATGTCTATCATTAAATTTAAGAGGTTTTCAATAACACATCGGTTGATTCGAAATCAGCATTTTGGCAAGGACATGTGACAATTTCTAAGCTCCCTCGCAAGCACACAGCACACTCATCATCATGGTCTCCAAAAATTTTGTAGTCCGTCACCGGAAGTTGATTCTTAATCTGCTGGTTGTGGGACATCGGACGCGGTACCTGTGATGTAGTCCAATTAAAACTGTAATTTTCTTCGCTTGTAATATCATTAGTAACCTTTATTAATAAGCGAAACCCCTTTTAAGTGGTACATAAATTTTGGTTTCACTAATTTTTGGTAAATTTTGGTTTTACTAATTTTTGGTACCACCAACTTTTGGTTTCACTTATTCATTCATGTATGTATATCTTAAAATTTTATTTTTTATGTCTTTTAACTATACTAAAACTTTTATAACCATCCTTTATTATGTATAACTTATATTTCTACGTGTCTTATGATTCTATTAAATATGATTTAATTTTTGTTATCTTATACATGTCTTATCCTATTAAGTTTGATTTTATTTTTGTTTCATCCTTTTGAATTTAACCTTTGTATTCCTAATTTTCTTATGTATTGCTAATTCAATATATTATACGACTATAATAAAAGTAATTTTATCTTTTTAACTTTTTTGAATCATATGATTTTTTAATATAATTATTAAAATTCCATTGTAATTATACTTTTTGATTTCTAAACAAGGGCGGATGTATCCTTTCTTCAGTGGGTGGAGAGGACCCCACTGACATAAGATATAAAAAAATTTTAAGTCAGAAACCCACTACCAAAAAACCAGGAACCCACAAATATATATAAGTCTACTCCAGCCCAGCCCATTAGTTTAAGAAATAGAATAGCCCAAAAGTCATAATAGCCCACTAAATCAAATTAACCTGTTGCAAGCCGAATTAGATATCAATTCTGAAAATTCTACCAAACAAAACTAAACTACGTATATTGTTTTCAAAAAAAAAACTAAACTACGTATATATTAAAACTAAGCCGAATTATTGTATTTTTTCTGTGTAAGGAACCTACTGAAAAAAAATTCTGGATCCGCCACTGTTTCCAAACAACACCCATACCATCTTAATTCCATATATAAATATAGATACACTCCTACTTGAAAATATATTGTTTTTAGCTGTTTGGATTTAATATAATTAGTAGAATCCTGCTTTGATTATACTTCTTAATTTTTAAGTATCACCTATGTATTCTTCTTTAATTTATATATGACTTATAATATTATATGTATTATTTTACGCGTTTTTTAATTGCAATTCTTATATTAATTTCAACATAGTTGTACGATGCCCGAAAACTAGATGTCCGAAGATACATATTAGCGTGTAATAGTGGTTAAAATACCGACGAACTTATGCGTACTAATATTTTGTTTGAACTATACAACTGTTTCTTATGCGTAATCACTGTAATTAAAATTTTGAGTTTTCTGAATACGAGTGTTCAACATGCGTATCATATAGTAAAAGAAAATTATAAGAACATGCATGTTCGACATGTTTATTCCTATATATATACAAAACATGCATTTTCGTGATATATTATTTACATTCATGTTTAGTGGGTATACTGGGCAATCTTTCCCGACAGCTGGATAGTTTAGGTTGGGTTTTCAAATTAAAATTAGAAATTTTGACATTCTTATGATTTTTAAAAATTAATTAATCCGTGTTTCGCACGGGTTATCTAGTATATGTAATAGTAGTTATAGAGAAGTATCAAACATCTGGTGATTGTTTAGGCATAGTTGAACAGAAAACAACGGAATTTCTTATTTTATTAGCAAGATAAATCGATCGAAATATTACAACTGCAATATATCTCAATCGAAGAGCTCACTTTACACATAAAGCTCTTTACTTGCAAAATTCCATAATCCAAAATATTAAAAGCACAGCACAGCTTGTTAAAACGTTTGAATCCTGCACGTTTAGCTAATGCATCAAACTCTTTTTCAGTCCTTTCTCTTCCACCAGGAATATCTATCAACATATACACTACAAGAAAACAGGGTAAAACCGACCGGACATAATCGACCGACGTCGATTTGGTCACCTTAAAACCGACCGACGTCAGTGGTCAGTTATATGCCAACTAAACGACACCGTATCGATGGCGTGGCACACATAAAACCGACCATCCACTGGTGGTCGGTTTTATTGAAAAAAAAACGACATCGTTTTGCTGATGTGTCACATTTAAAACCGACCACCTTCATGTGGTCGGTTATATACACAAATTCAGCAGGTTAAAATCGACCTAATATGGTGGTCGGTTTTGTAGAATAATAAAAAATTAATTTAAAGTACAAAAAAAGTACCCGTTATAGAGAAAACGGTATCATTTTATTCTTCTGCCTAAAACCGACCGCTGACGGTCAGTTTTAACCTAGTTTTTTTTAATTTTTTTGTTATATCCCTCATTTCTTGATTTTTGCCAAAAAATTAAAAAAAACAAAGGATTGAAGTGGAGGAGTTTCAGAAAATTGTAAGTTATTTCCATATTTTGTAATAATTTGTGTGTGTGTGTGTTTATGTTGGTGGTGTATGTATTAAATGTTGTTGTATGTATTTAATGTTTTTATTTTTTTTATATAATGTTTGTTGTGAGAATTGAAGTTTGGTAGTAGATAATTTGTAAGTTAGTTTCATTTATTGTAATTATAGTGTGTGTGTTTGTGTGTTTTATGAAATACATGAATAAATATGAGATTAATGATAAATTATTTGTTAAATATGTTTTTTTTAATTTTAAAAAATATTATTGTAGATGGAAACCATTGATCGAAGTTGGATTGGTAATCAATTGCAAAGCGATAAAATTTCATTGACCCCGGAATATAGAATTGGTGTAGAAATTTTTTTAAAATTTGCTAGCGAAAATGGAATGGAAGATGGTACAATGAAGTGTCCTTGTAAACGTTGTAAAAATTTGAATTACCGTGTGGACGTCGCACGGTGAAAAAATAGGAAGAAAACGTAGTCGAACATCACATCGCCGTTATTGTGTTCGGGAACCTTCGAGAGTAGAAGAACCGGTAGATTTGAATGCGATGTTACATGATTTAGCCGATGAAAATTATCAATTTTATGAAACTACGGATACGGAAACTATGAATATAGAAGAAGCTCCAAATGACAGTGCTAAAAAATTGTACGAGGTTATTGTTGAAAATGGAGCACCTATTTATCCCGGCAATACAAAGTACACAAGATTAAGCTTTACCATCAAATTATTGGAATTCAAAAATAACTCGCATTGTAGTAATAAAGCTTTTGATAGATTGCTTAAACTTCTTACGGATGTGTTACCAAAAAAACATACATTACCCGAAAGTTATTATGCAATGAAAAAAATTATGAAGGATTTGAGGGTTGAATATGAAAAAATTGATTTATGTGAGAATGATTGTATGTTATTTTATGGAGATGACAAGGATAAATTTGTGTGTGATATATGTGGTGAAGATCGTTATCGGGATGTTTCTAGGAAAGATGGTAAAAAATAGCAAAAAAAATCTTAAGACGCTTTCCTTTGATCCCTCGATTACAGCGCTTATATATGTCGGGACATACATCCGATCACATGAGATGGTACAAAATAGACATGTGAAAGATGGAGAAATAAGTCATCCCGCGGATGGAGAAGAGTGGAAAAATTTTGACCGTCAGTATCCTTCATTTGCTCAAGAGATTCGTAACATAAGGCTCAGTCTTGTGACCTATGGTTTCAACCCTTTTGGCCCTACCGGGAAAAAAAACATATAGTGTGTGGCCCGTGGTGATAGTTGTCTACAATCTTCCACCATCGATGTGTATGAAAAAGCCTTATATGTTCATGACCGATATAGTTCCGGGTTCAAATAGTATTGGAAAAGATATTAACGTTTGTCTAAGGCCTCTCATCGATGAATTGAAGTTATTGTGGAATACCGGGGTGAAGACATACGACCAATCTTTGAAACAAAATTTTACAATGAGAGCGGCTATTCTGTGGACAATTAGTGATTATCCCACTATGAGTATGATAAGTGGGTGGTCGGGAAAAGGAAAGATGGGATGTCAAGTGTGTCTGAAGCGTGCAAGGGTTTCAATTAAAATATTGTGGAAAATGTAGTTTCTATGGCACGAACCGAATATTCCTTGAATCAAATGATCCACTCTGTCAAAAAAGTAATTTGTTTGATAACGAAGAAAGAAGATTGTTTCGTGGTCGTTTGTCCGGTGAGGGTGTTAAGGAATTGCTTGATGGTTTAGTTTTTCCACCACCCGGAAAGACTAATTCGAAGGCAAGGAGTGTCGGATACGGGGAAGAGCATCATTGGACTCATGTCCCAATCTTTTACGAACTCCCTTATTGGTCATCACATAGTTTATGATATTCAATTGACATCATGTATACAGAAAAAATGTTTTTGAAAACATTTTTTTTACTATTGTCAATGCGGCAAAGTCAAAAGATCATAAAAAAGCAAGAGCGGATTGCAAGCATCTCGGGGTGTTACCACATTTGTGGATCGATGAGAAAGGAAAGTCACCTAAAGCACCTTATTCCCTTACTAGAAAATAATGTAAACTTTTGTGTGAATGGATTAGTTCACTAAAACTTCCGGATGGTTATTCCTCAAATATATCACGTTGTTGCAATGTTGAGGAGTGTACATTTTATGTATTCAAATCGCACGATTGTCACATTTTTCTTCAAAAATTATTGCCTCTCGCAATTCGTGAACTTCTACCAGCGCCTATTGCCGATGCAATCACGATAATTTCTAACTTTTTCAAAGATTTATGTTCATCCGTGGTTACAAAAACCGACTTGGAAATACTGGAAAAATCGGTTATCAAAGCGTTGTGTTTGTTGGAAACGATTTTTCCTCAAAGTTGGTTTGATTCGATGGAACACTTGGTTGTACATTTAGCCGAAGAAATTAGACTTGCTGGACCTGCTTATTGGCATTGGATGTATCCGATTGAACGTTTGTTGGGAAAATTAAAACAAAAAGTCGGCAATAAAGCAAGGGTTGAGGGGTCAATTGCCGAACGATATATGGAGGAGGAGATTTTTAATATTTGTTCTTTTTATTTTGTCTCTGACACGATCCATAATAAGGTACGTCGTAACGAGGTTTTGTTTGATGTGCAAAATTCCGAGAATTTAGAAGTGTTCAAATATCCAATTCAATCTCTTGGAAAGGAAGGAACTCAATACATGAGTGATGATGAACGAGAGTTAGCGGAAGAATATGTTCTTTTAAACTCTCCTGAAGTTCAACCTTATCTAAGGTACCAAATCTTACTTTAAAAAATATGCGTAATAATTTTTGTTAATAACACATGCATGATCTTACTTTATATTGTAGGAAGTACCAAGATCCTGTTATGCGACAACGCCCGGAAACAACACCTCGAGATTTAGATTGTGTTGTCAAAAGTCGATTTAAAACTTGGTTTAAACAAAAGGTATTTATCTATTTTTAATTTGCATGATTTTTTTTAAAATTCTTATAATTACAATGTCTCATCGATTTGAATTATTTTTAGGTTGATAAAGATGAGGTGGAAGGACCTCGTTTTAGGGACTTACTTGAAGGGCTGGTATTAAAAGTTATGACTTTTGAGACTTGTCAAGTTAATGGATATAAATTTTCAACAAAATCTGCATCTAGTTCTGGTATTGTTGTTAAAGGAAATTTGCACGGAAATAATCCTGATTATTATGGTCAACTACAAGAAATTATTAGACTTATTTATTAAGGATGCAATCATGTATATTTGTTCAAATGTATATGGTTTGATAGTGTTGGTAATGGTGTGAGAATTGATAAGAATCGTGTGATTACAATTGATATGACTTCAAGATTGAAGTCAAATGAGATTTTTATTTTAGCTAGTCAAGCCTCACAAGTATATTATGCTCCCAGTGTATTGGATCCAAAAGCGAAAATATATACGGTGGTCAAATCTAAAAGTTGAACGATTGATGAATCTATCGTTGCGCAAAATGATATAGAGGACGCTTTTTAGGAAGATAGATCTAGTGCATCGACCTCGTTTTCGCTCTTTGTCGATTTTGCACAATATGGACAAATACCGTTTATTCGGCGTGAAGAAGAAGAAGAAGACGAAGAAGTCGAAGAAGATGATTTGAAGGATGTTAGGAATATGTATATTAGTTTGATGATAAGTTAAACAAAACACTTAAGTAGAAATCTAGTGTTTGTAGCCTCAACGGTTAAGACCATTCTGGCTATCCGTTGAAGGAGTAGCTTTACTTAGAAATAAGTTTTGTATTGTAGCACATTTCATTCTCTGTATTTAAGTTGTAATTCTTAGATATTGTGGGAAATTATCAGTCATGTTGACTACTAGTGGATATGCAAATAGGAGGACTAATTATAAATATTCTATGTCTTGTAATTTTGTATAAGTGAAGTAGTATCAACTGATAGTAAAGACCTTCAACGGATGAGAAACAAAGCTTCAACGGATGTCTCTAAAGCTTCAACGGATAACATCCATCAACGGATGAGTACATCAACGGATAAAGCTTCAACTGCTAATGTATCGACGGATAAAGCTTCAACGGATAAGGCATCAACGGATGAAAACTTCAACGGATGCTTAGTTCAGTAGCAGTTGATAGTGACAATTCATAAGCTGATAGAGGCACATGGGTTGACAGAGACAAACTGGAATGTGGCAGCCTCTAGGAGGAATCAAGAAAATGCAGTATTTCCATTCTGGTGCAAACAAGGAAGTATTCAAAGATTCAGCTAAACCTAAATTACACTGGATAGAGAAGTGAAGAAGAAACATGTGAAGAGCCTTTTAATTGTATTTTACAGTTTTGTCTTCACTTGTAAACTTGGTGATATATAAACCAAGTGGCAGCTAGTAATTAGATGGTGAATTTTCCAGAGCTGTTTAGAAAAATTCAGAGAGAAAATCATCTAGTTTGTACTAGGACGCAGCTGTGATTTAATTCTTTGAATCACAGATTTTCTGAAATAACACATCTCTGGTGGAACAACAAATCCACCAGAAAAGTTTTTTAAGTTCTTTGTGTTCTTTACATTTGTGTTTGAATATATATTTGTCTGTATTAGCTTCAATCAATTCACACACATTTGCTCACTAAAACACTTAGCCTTAGAAACTGCTAAAAACTTGAAAAAGTTTTGAGATTTACATTCAACCCCCCTTCTGTAAATCTCATTGTTAGTTCACTGGGAATAACAATTGGTATCAGAGCAAGCTCTTAACATACCAAGAGTTTAAAGATCTATTCTGCTAACATCATGAGTAAGAAGGATATTGGTGTAAAGATTCCAATCCTGGAAAGAGATAACTATCATCACTGGAAAGTGAAGATGCATTTACATCTTTTCTCTCAAGATGAAAGCTATATCAACTGCATTGAAAATGATCCTCACATCCCTCACAATGTGGCCACAGCTGCTACTGCAACAGTTGCTGTTGGACAGTCTATTCCCAAGCAAAAAGCGGAATGGACTGTTGAAGATATTGAAGAGGTTCACAAGGACAAGAAAGCCATGAACATTCTGTTTAATGGCCTAGATCAAGATATGTTTGACAATGTCATTAACATCCAAACTGCTAAGGAAATTTGGGATACTGTGCAACTTATCTGTGAAGGCACTGAGCAAGTTAGAGAAAACAAAATGCAGCTTCTCATTCAACAGTATGAATATTTCCATTTTGAAGAAGGAGAATCATTGAATGATACCTTCAACAGATTTCAGAAACTGTTGAATGGATTGAAGCTGTATGGCAGACTGTACCAAGTCAAGGACTCCAATTTAAAATTTCTGAGGTCTCTACCAAAGGAATGGAAGCCTGTGACTGTTTCTCTAAGAAATTCTCAAGATTATAAGGACTTCACACTTGAAAGATTGTATGGAATTTTGAAGACCTATGAACTAGATATGGAGCAAGATGAGCTGTTGGAAAAGGGAAAGAGAAAAGGAGGATCAGTTGCACTTGTAGCTGACAATGAGAAGATTGAAGCCAGGAATGAGGAAAGGACAATACCAAATCTCAAAATTGGCACAAGCAAATCAGAATCAAGCAAGGGAAAGGAGCAAGTAGCTGAGGATGAAGACAATTCCAGTCAAGATGACTCTGATGATGTTGATGAACATCTGGCTTTTCTGTCCAGGAGGTTTGTAAAGATGAAATTCAGGAAAAATCCAAAATTCACTAAGTCAAACAAGAACATGGTGGACAAATCTAAGTTCAAATGTTATAACTGTGGCTTAAGTGGACACTTTGCAAATGAGTGCAGAAAACCATCCTCTGATAAGAAAAATTTGAGCAAGTTGATTACAAAAAGAAATATTTCGATTTTCTCAAACAAAAGGAAAGAGCCTTTCTAACTCAAGATGAATGAGCAGCAGATGGAGCCAATGAAGATGATGATATGGAATATGTCAACCTAGCCCTGATGGCTAATTCTGATGAAAATGAAACTAGTTCATCAAGCAACCAGGTAATTACTACTGATCTCTCTCAGCTTTCTAAGGTTGAATGCAATGAAGCCATAAATGATATGTCCAATGAATTATATCATTTGCGTGTTTCCCTTAAATCACTAGCTAAAGAAAACACAAGAATCAAAGAGAATAATTTGTTTTTAAGTGATAGGAATGTTGTGAGCTTGAAAAGATTAAAATTAAATGCTTGATTGTTGAGAGCGAACTAGAAGAAGCTGTTAAGAAAGTAGAAATTCTTTCTAAACAGTTAGAAAGTGAGCAAGAGGTAATCAAGGCCTGGAAAACATCTAGGGATGTTAGTGCTCAGATTGTCAAGGTACAGGGAATTGAATCATTCTGTGAGAATGCCTGGAAGAAAAACAAAAAGGAGTTGGAATTAATTGATGGATTGTCAACGGATGTGGAATCAACGGATGATGAAAGTTATCCGTTGAAGGAAGAAAAAGAGCATCCGTTGGAAGCTCATCAATTAAAACAGGCAAGTGATTCTAAAAAGAAAAATCTCAATAAGAAGGTTGATTCAACTTTCAAGAACTTTGTCAAAGAAGGAGGTAGCACATCCAAAGATGCCAGTAAGGTGAATATAGGACACATGACTTTAGATCAGTTGAAAAATAGGCTTAAATTGGTTGAGGATAAAAAGTAAACTAAAAGAAAATCTAATAGAAATGGGAAGGTAGGGATTAATAAACAGAACAATTACACACCTGATAAGTATGCTCCTAGAAACAGCTGTGTGCATTGTAAAAGTGTTAATCATCTATCTGATAACTGCAAATCTATTAAGAATGCTCCCATACCTTTAACTCCCCCCATGCCTAACATGTCTATATCACCTCTGCATGCTATGCCTGTTATGTCTCATCAGAATCCTCATGCACATTTTGCAAACATGCCATATGTTAATAATCCTTATTTTAAGGCATTCAGTATGCCTCAGATGCCATACAACATGCCTATGTGGAATAATATGTTTGCACAATCTATGCCTTATCAAATTCAATCAAATGTGCTAAATGATTCTGTGACTAACCCTACACTTCACCCAACTACATCTGAGACCAAGGTTGACCCAAAGTTACCTAAGTCAAAAGATGCAGGAGGAATGAAGTCTAGGAAAAAGACTAACAAGGCTGGACCCAAGGAAACTTGGGTACCAAAATCAACTTGATTGATTTTGTTGTGTGCAAGGAAAAAGGAGGAATCTATGGTACTTGGACAGTGGTTGCTCAAGACACATGACAGGAGATTTCACCCTGCTCACAGAGTTTAAGGAGAGAGTTGGCCCTAGCATAACCTTTGGAGATGACAGCAAAGCGTTCACTATGGGATATGGCTTAATTTCAAAAGAAAATGTCATCATTGATGAAGTTGCATTAGTTGATGGTCTCAAACACAATCTATTGAGCATCAGTCAACTATGTGACAGAGGGAATACTGTTTCCTTCAATTCTGAAGCCTGTGTTGTCACAAGGAAGAAGGACAACAAATTGGTTCTAACTGGAGTTAGAAAAGGGAACATGTACTTAGCTTACTTCAACTCTACAGATTCAGAATCAATTACTTGTCTTCTCAGCAAAGCAAGTCCAGATGAAAGTTGGCTATGGCACAAGAAGCTGTCCCATTTGAATTTCAAGACAATGAATGATCTAGTCAAAAAGGACTTAGTTAGAGGAATCCCTCTAGTGGAATTCATAAGGGATGGACTGTGTGATGCTTGTCAGAAAGGAAAGCAAAAGAAAGCATCATTCAGTAAGAAGCTTGAATCAGCAATTGATGAACCATTACAACTGCTACACATGGATCTTTTTGGACCAGTCAATGTATTGTCAATTTCAAGGAAAAGATATTGTCAGGTGATTGTAGATGACTTCTCAAAGTTTTCATGGAATTACTTTCTTGGATCAAAGGATGAAGCTTGTGAAATCATCATCAATAATATCAAGCAAGTGAACAATCATCCAGATTTCAAAGTAAGGAATATTAGGAATGACAATGGAACTGAGTTCAAGAATTCAACCATAAAGTTGTTCTGTGAAGAAAATGGGATCATGCATGAGTTCTCAGCTCCAAGGACTCCACAACAAAATGGTGTGGTGGAAAGGAAGAACAGATCACTAATTGAAGCTGCAAGAACAATGCTTGAAGAGTCAAAACTCCCAACATACTTTTGGGCTGAGGCTGTTAACTGTGCATGTTACACTCAGAATATTTCTCTAATTAATCAGGCAAAAGGCATGACTCCTTATCAATTGTTCAAGAGAAGAAAACCAACTTTAAACTTTCTGCATGTCTTTAGTTGCAAATGCTACATTCTAAGGAATCAACCTGATCACAAAGGGAAGTTTGATGCAAAGGCTGATGAAGGAATATTTGTTGGTTATTCTGCAGGAAAATCATATAGGGTCTACAATCTAAGAACCAACATTGTCATGGAATCTGTGCATGTTGTGTTTGATGATAAAAAGATTGATGGACTAACAGATGAGGGACATCATGAAGGACTCAAATTTGACAACATTGAGATATATTGTGATGATAGTGAAGATGAGAATGATGGAGAAGGCACCTCGAAAAGAATTCAGAATCTGCCTTTGAATAATGCACAGAATGCTGCATCCGTTGAAAGTCACAATTCAGCTTCCGTTGATAGAAGTAATGTAGCATCCGTTGAAAGATAAAGTGCATCATCTGTTGAAGTTAATAATGAAGCATCCGTTGATCACAGTCTGTCAACGGATAATCATTTCACCTCATCAGTTGATAGAACTCCCAATTCCTTTCAAAGGATCAGCAACTCAGGGGGAGTTTCAACCAATCAACACTCTATCTCACATCATGACAATACTGAGGCAACCTCATCTAGAGCTAATCTACCACCTCAAAGGAAATGGACCAAAAATCACCCTTTTGAACTGATCATTGGTGATGCTACATCTAAAGTGCAAACTAGAAGAGCTACTCAAGATGAATGTCTGTATAGTAGCTTTCTATCACAGGAGGAACCTAAGAGAGTGGAAGAAGCTCTATTAGATCCAGATTGGATTTTAGCAATGCAAGAGGAGCTAAACCAATTTGAAAGGAACAAAGTATGGAAGCTAGTACCCAAGCCAAAGAACAAGAGTTCTATTGACACAAAATGGGTATTCAGAAACAAGATGGATGAAAATGGCATTGTCATAAGGAATAAAGCCAGATTGGTTGCAAAAGGCTATTCTCAACAAGAGGGAATAGATTTTGATGAGACATTTGCTCCAGTTGCCAGACTTGAAGCCATCAGAATCTTTCTAGCCTATGCAGCCCATGCCAATTTCAAGGTCTGTCAAATGGATGTCAAGAGTGCATTTCTGAATGGGGAATTGGAGGAAGAAGTTTATGTAAGCCAACCTCCAGGATTTGAAGATCCAAATTTTCCAGACCATGTGTATTATCTGTTGAAAGCACTCTATGGACTAAAGCAAGCACCTAGAGCCTGGTATGAGACTTTGTCAAAATTTCTTCTAAATAATCACTTCACAAGAGCACTGTTGACAAAACTCTTTTCTCTAGAAATGTTAATGGCTCTATAATACTTGTTCAAATTTATGTAGATGATATTATATTTGGTTGTACAGATGATAAGCTTTGTAAAAAGTTTGCTAAATTAATGCAAAGTAAATATGAAATGAGCATGATGGGAGAGCTAACTTATTTTCTTGGTTTACAAGTTAAACAAGTTAGTGGTGGAATTTTTATTAGTCAAACTAAATATATTTATGATCTTTTAAAGAAGTTTGACTTAACGGATTGTTCATCTACAAAAACTCCCATGGCCACTGCCACCAAGCTTGAATTAAACAAGGCTGAAAAGTCTGTAGACATTTCAAGTTATAGAGGTATGGTTGGCTCACTTTTATATTTAACTGCTAGTAGACCTGATATAATGTTTTCTACATGTCTCTGTGCTAGATTTCAAGCTGACCCTAAAGAGTCTCACTTAGTGGCTATTAAAAGGATTTTCAGATATCTCAAAGGGACTCCAAATCTAGGAATTTGGTACCCTAGAGAGTCTGGTTTTGATCTAATTGGCTACTCAAATGCAGATTATGCAGGTTGTAAAATAGACAGGAAAAGTACAACTGGCACCTGTCAATTTCTAGGGAATAAGCTTGTATCATGGTTCTGCAAGAAGCAAAATTTTGTTTCAACATCAATAGCTGAAGCTAAGTACATTGCTGCTGGTAGTTGCTGTGCACAGATACTGTGGATGAGGAATCAACTATTTGACTATGGACTAACTGTTGACAAAATTCCTATATTCTGTGACAACACAAGTGCCATTGCCATTACTGAAAATCCAGTACAACACTCAAGAACCAAGCACATTGACATCAAGTACCACTTCATAAGGGAACATGTGATGAAAGGTACAGTGGAACTTCATTTTGTTCCAAGTGAAAAGCAGATTGCAGACATATTTACCAAGCCACTTGATGAATCAACATTCACAAGATTAGTAAGTGAGCTAGGTATGCTTAATTATTCATGAGTTCATGTCCTCATTATAATCTGTTTATGGAGCCTGAAATGAATTTGTGGCAAGAACAAAGTTGGCTTTAAGTAAAGTTTATTCTATCAATGGATATTCCCTATCCGTTGAAAGCCAAAATTGTTCTATCAATGGATGTTCATTATCCGTTGAAAGACAAATATATTTCTGGTAATTTTATCCTTTAACGGATAAAAACTGTGTTAATCTTCAACGGATATCTATTTACCTCATCCGTTGAAGTGTCACATCAGTTACTTTAAGTGAGTCACAGCCGTTGATTTGTTTACTTAACCGTTGATACATATATACACTGTTGTATGTATTAAAGGCAGTTTTCAGAATTTCTACAGTTTTCTTTATTCTCAAACGGCTGTAATTTACTTAAAAGTATCATTTAATCATTTTATTTACGTTTTAATTCGAGACAGTATAAAATCCCATTGAATTCTTATTTTCACTTTATGCTTTCTTACAATTTTTACTCTCTTTCTCTCCCAAAACTCTCAATCTTTTCTCTGCAACCTCTACTCACAACAATGGCACCAGTAGTCAAGATTATGTCTCAGTCTGGATTTGTTTATGAAAAGAACAATTTCGTAGCCTTGGTGGAAAAGAATGAAGCCCACTCAGATTATCACAAGATGATGGACTTCATCAAGAACTGCAAACTAAGCTATACAATGCTGGAAGCCCCAACTATCTATTGTGAGGTAATTGAGGAGATTTGGACAACTGCAGAGTTCAACTCCACAGATATGACCATTGCTTTCTCTCTCAAAGGTAAGGATTACTGTATTAACTGTGATGATATACAGTCTTGTTTTAAGTTACCTGAGAATAATGCCATGACACCACACACTGATAATGATGTATCTGCTATGTTAGATTCCATAGGCTATTCTTTTGATTCTGCTAGTTTAGGGAGCATTAGAAGAAAGGGCCTTAGGAAAGAATGGAGTTTTCTTGGAGATGCCTTTATTAAGGTTTTCTCTGGGAAGATTAGCAATTTTGATGCCATAACTTCATTTCTTGTTAATATGCTCTATATGCTAGTTTCTGATAGGTACTTTAATTTTAGCAACTATGTCATGCTAGAATTAGGTTCCAGGTTAGGTAACAAAGCTAATAGATCTCATAACATCTGCTATGCTAGATTCTTTATGTTATTGGCTAACCATGTTGCTGAAGGTTTGGTCATAACTAATGAGAGCAATAAACTAAAATGCTGGGCACAAGAGAAAAGGGTCCTTGCAGACCTTGTGAGAATTAACCTCAACAGCCAGGTGCCATTGGTATATTTGTCAATAATGGATGCACCTCAGGTAAGTGAGGTAAATACTTCTGCAACTCCTACTTCTTCCAACCCCATTGTTTCTTTGCCTTCTAGTGTGGCAATGGAATCTGTGTCTTTATCCCAACAGATTCCTACCAAAGCCACCAAAGCTAAAATTCCAAAACACAAGTCAAAGAAAACCACCTCTAGTTGTTTCTCAAAAGACAACAGTTGTAACAACTACCATAAACCCTGAAGGGAGTGAACAGGGTGTGAGTGGTGAGGGGAGGGGTGAACATCAAGAAACCCCCCAGGATAAGGTGGGAGAGGTGAGTGGTACCCTAGCCAGCCAAGCCACAGTTTCTCGAAAGACTGTGGCGGTTCAAAAGGAGTCAAACACATCCCTAGTTGCATCTCCCAAAAGGATGCAGCTATTGAAAATAGTCCCCAACCAGGGACGCAGAACAAAAGAGGGAGGGACATTGAGGCCACACATTCACCTATCAAAGCCTTTTCAAGAAGAAAGAAGGCTAAAACCCTAGTTTCAACACAGGGGGCACACACTGCACAGATACATCCACCTGTATCTTTGCCTTCTCAAATTCAGCTTGATGTGGCTCCAGCAAATGTGGAGTCACAGCCCCATTCTCTCATAATAGACAAACATCAATCACCAAATTCTCCATCACCATCTCTGGATGTGGATATGATATTCACATCAATTCCTGATTCTCCCTCTTTAAAACTCAGGGAGGAGCCCCACTCAAATCCTGGTGATCATCATCTTTTGGATGATTTGTTGGATCATCATCCAATTCTTTCAGACTTAGTTGAAGAATATGTGTCCCCCCACTTAAAATCAATTCACACAGATTCAACAATTATATCACTTTCAATATCTACATCTTTTCCTTCTTCAACGGATATCTCTCATCCGTTGACAAGTGGTTGTTCTTCGACGGATAAGCTTGACAGCAGTTATCCGTTGATATCATCAGTTTCCACTTCAACAGATACTCCCTATCCGTTGATGGTCTCTACACATATAACTGAATCAATTCCAAGTGTAGAAGACATGGTTACTGTACAATCACTTCTAGGATTGAGGGAAGGGAGTGATAATTTGAGTGAGAGGCTGGGTTGCTCCCAGGCAAAAGGAGAGGTTGAGAGTCAAACTATGCATGTTATTTCTTCCAGCATGGTAAAAGTGAGTGAGGGGAGTGCCACCTTAGTAGGTGAGGGTGAGGGTGTGAGGATGTGTGTGAGCCAGGGGGAGCCCCTGATGCAAGAATATAGAGAAAATGAGAGAAAAGCAGGTACAGAAGCTATAAGGGTGGATCCAGCCATTTCTAGTGAGTCAATGATTGTGGACGATGCTAAAAAGGGAAGACAATTTCAGCAACATTACAAAGCAGAAATTGATAACATTTCCTTGGATGCTGATACTTTTACTCATCCTGTTTCAGCCTATCAACTGTTGGCAACTCAGGGCAATGTGGAGGCAGAGCAGACTTTGAACCTAGTGCACACTTCAAAATCTCTTCAAAGAGATAAAGCTGTTGTTAATAGGATGCCTCCTCCGGCTGGTGAGCCATTTAAAGAATTTGAAGTAAATTCTAATGATGATGCCTCTATTGTTGGATTTTTAACGCAGCGGGGGCATGGAAAAACACTTTTACACATATAAAATCCAAATAAAAGCATACAGATCATGAATAAAAATTCGAGGGATCGAATCTAACCTTTAAAAATAATTCGGAGACAACGATCAGAGATCTACTGGACCTCTGTTTATTTTTTGTAGCAACCACTGGACCCTGACAGTTGTCAATCCAGACGCAGAGGTAGTCTACTATATGGACCCTCTTAAACGCCGAATTGCAAATGGAGAATGGGTGGATGTTGTCGACAAGTAAGAGTTCACGTTATAAAATTTGATTATTAAGTCTTAACTTATAAATCTTGTCCGACCATATTTTGTAGTGGTTATTTTATGTTTTGATATATCTCGTTTTGGTTGCAGTGCCATTAAAATGTACAAGGAGGATTTGAAAAAGGTTCCGAAGAAGAAAGTATTGTGGGAGAACATGGCGGTATTTATTTATTTTTGTGATCATATATTAATTATGTTATTAAAGGAGACTGGATATTTTAAATGATTTTATGTTTGATATTTTAGGGAGTTCCAGTGCAAATCGGGAACAAGGATTGTGGCCTGTTTGTGATGCGATACATGATGGAAATCATTCATGATAAGGAGCTGGACTTTGCTAATAAGGTGACAATTGACTATCTATGGGCCTTTTCATCCACTTTGTATTTACTCTTATAAGGGCAGAACATGTTACTTATACAAAATTTTGGATCATATTTCAGTGGCTGCGTAGATCAAACCTGGTTTACACTGAGGATGACATCAACGAGATCAGGGTTCAGTTTGCAAAATATTTTATGAAACATTGTGCAAGCTAGGTCCTCGCCTTTCTTTTCTTTTGAACTTATCGTAAACTGGATGTTTTATGTATGTAGTTGGTGACAAGTAGACTCGTTTGAACTTATCGTATGTTGACAAGTAGACTCGTTTGAACTTATCGTATGTTGACAAGTAGACTCGTTTGAACTTATCGTAAAGTGGATGTTTTATGTATGTAGTTGGTGATAAGTAGACTTGCGATAATGTATTTTGTGTTCGGTGGATTGCTGGTAGTTTGGTAGGTAGATCTGGTTGTTTTGGATTGTTGAACGGATGGACTATGGTATGGTATGGATTATGGTGTGGTAGTGAATTGGTTTTGTTTTGGCGGGGGCCTAGATTATGGTATGATTTTGTTTTGGATTATGGTATGAATTATGGTATTTTTATTTTGGCAGGGGACTGATTTTTGTGGTTTTTTATGCAGCTGGTTTTAATTAAATATGAAATTGATATGCAAAATGCATATACCTAATAAGATAATGGTTTTTTAAACTGTTGTCTATTACTTAGTAAACTGTTGTGTTACAAATGTTTCTTCAATGGTTCCCGAAAAATAATTCGTTATCTATTTTGCATTATAACACCACCCTAAAACTGTTGTCTAAAAGATACTTATATTACTACCTCTGAAAATAACTGTTGTTGTTCTATTATATAAATAATAGATGGATAAAATAACTATTGTTTGGAAAAGATATTTAAAATTGGAAAGAAAATTTAGAACTTTCTCATGACGTAAATAAACCGTTGTTTATTACTAAGAAAACTGTCATGTTAAAAATGTTCCAACAATTGTTTTTCTAAAACAACCGTTGTGTCATCCAGATTGTAACCAGTGTTAAACACTGTTGTTGAATCTCCCTTATTACAACTGTATTAACAACCGTTGTCCAACCTTCGATCACACGAGTGTTGGATAGACAACGGAAAAACTATCTTTCAGACAACGAAAAAAAAACAGTTGTATGATTGCAAAAATGTTGTAGTGTCGTCGAATATGAAGAAGAGAAACAATCAATTAATATATTATTATAATTTCATTTTAATTAAAAATTATTATATATCCTTTTTTATACCTATTTAGTTGAAGAATATGAGGCGTCATCGAAAATGACGCTGAGATACTGTCAATAAATATCTTATTTTGATTTTATTCCAATTTTAAAATTATAATTTCAAAATTATTGTATATCCTTTGTTATATTATTAGAAATGCTATGTACCCAAAATTGAATCCCAAACTCATTCCAAAATTTCATGTGTCACCTGTTTATTGGTCATGGCATAATTAAATAAGATGAGCCTCATGCATTCATATCAATCATCCCAAATAGAATAGCCTAAATTGCCACATCACTAATGGGTACCCAGCACTACATTTAAAATATTGAGTGATAGAAAATGAGGCGGCGTTGAAAAGAAATTTGAGAAACTGTTAATTAATATTTTATTCTAGTATTACTCCATTTTTAAATTATTTTATATCTTCTTTTATATCTCATTAGTTGCAAAATACGAGGCGTCGTCGAGGCCGAGAAATTATCAATTAATATCTTATTTTGATTTTATTCCAATTTCAAAATTAATGTATATACTAGATTATATCTTTTAGTTATAGAATACGAGACATCTCGAAAACGAAATCGAGAAACATTCAATAAATATTTTATTTTGATTTTATTCCAATATCAAATTTATTGTATATCATCTTCATACTTTTTTAGTTGGAGAATACCAGGCGTCATTTTCGACGATGCCGAGAAATTATCAATAAATAACTTATCTTGATATTATTTAAATTTTTAAAATTATTGTTTATCCTCTATTATACTTTTTTTAGTGACAAAATACGAGGCGTCGTCGAAGACGACGGCGAGTAATTATCAATAAATATCTTATTTTGATTTTAGTCAAATTTCAAAATTATTGAGAAAATATTTAAGCAAAAAATTGACATGATCTGATTTTTATAAAATGTAATTACCGAAATTGTGAACTACAAAATTTTGCATTATTTTTTAATTCACATTTTTTATTAAATATACATATTTTAGTACTTCAAATATACATATTAAGATATATATATATATAATTTTAATAAATTAGGGATATTCATTGAACATACTTCACAAACTAATATATTTTATAGTGTTTTGATTGTAGAACATAGGTGATCTCCGATTAAATAGTGGCATCCATAGAAATTTCCTACATATATACATAAAGAAAATTAAAAAAAGCTTACTTTGATGCATAACTTAAATATTTTATTTCAACAATACTTAAAAAAGTTTATTTGACATAGTACGAGATCATATTTCTAAGCCATTAAATTATGGGATATTTTATACATTTGTTTAACATATAGTGATTTCTTGGATGTACATATAGGTGTACCATAATATTATTATTACCTTAATAAGGATCGAGAATAGTGATGAATCGTGTAACATCTAAGCATTCATTTTCCATCTACACACAACAACAAAAAAGAAGGCTATAGTATTATAAGGAAGTTTGGGACCGGTGTTACATTAATATCTCAAATACAATTATATCGTTTATATCTTCATTTTTCCCATTTTCTGTTTTGTTTTTCTCCAAATCCTCCGCTACAAGATCATAAAATGTTGTCATATCGTACTTGGTTGTTGCAGTTTAATTGGTAAACATTTTGCTTGTTAATTAACAAAATAACAAATATGTACCTCCATGTGATGTAACACTCAAATTTTTTCTTCCAAACTATATTTATCAAATACCTACATTTTATATTTAAGTGATAGTTACTTTGTAGTTGTAGTAAAAATAATAACTGAAACTTTTTGGTGCCTGATAAAAGAATATTAGATGTGTCAATTGTGTTTCAATTTGGCCATAATTTGGTATCTATACATTTTCTTCATAAAATTGAACCACATTAATTAATTTATGCTATTGTCTAATTTGAAACTTTTGTTTTTCTCTTTTATATTAGCAACAAAAAAATAAAACTAACATTATATCACAACTTTTCGTGGCAATATTATTTGAGATACTTTTACCTAAACTTAATAACATGATTCCCGGCGAAAAATAAAATATTCAAATTATAAAAAGAAATGGTAAAATAATTTATTTGGTGCTAATCGTAAAAAAATAATAAAATTAATAAGATTTCCATAGATTCGTTAATGTTAATACGACGTGATATTCTTGGTTGTCTACCTACTGGAATTGGAAGGTTGTAGTCAAGAAATGTCACCAACCTTACCAATGGATACAATGGTGCTGGTGCATCGTGCATGTTAAAAGAACTTCATCGGAAGTTATCATGCATGTACTAGATCAATTACGTTCTGGCCTGTTTTGGCATATATACCATCTAATCTACCGTCTGATTCAAATTTGACAAAATTAGAAATCTTGTCATCAACTTGGATCTCCACTCAACAACTATTATATATAATCATAAATTTGCAATAGGTTAATGCTTAAAATAATGTTTATGAATCACTTTAAATATAAAATAATTATTAATTTATTTTTTAATTATTTAATGTGTGTCCAGATTCCAAAATAAGTCAAATGTATCGGACAACTTGAGTAATTAACAAGCCTATTACAGACCCCAAATAGATTGGTGCATATAATAATAGAAGAGTGTTGGACCAAATGCAGTCATCATGGGTAATTAACAAGTTAATCAAATGCCCCTAATAAATTTATGCATATAATAATAGTACTTTGAATTATAAAATTAACAAAAGTCTTTAATATTATTAATATGGAACTAAGGTGTTTCAATAATCCCTCAAAATTTCTTAAAATGTTTTTATTTAAATTTATTAGCAGCATGAAAACGTGGAGGTTGGTGTTTTATCAGTTAAGCTATTAGAATTATCTAACCGGATAATGAATTGAAGTCTAGCCTGCAAAAGCCAAAAACAATTATCAAAAATCGGGAATACCGGTATTAGAGACCGGAAAAAAAAACTTGTGAAAAGTCTTTATGATCGTCAAGCGTTGGTTGGTTCGTCACAAACGACCGTGTGGGTCACACGTTAGTTGATTTTGATCCTCATTTTCAACCGAATATAACCAATCAACATGGTTGGTCGCAATTATGATTATAATCAACCAAGTACCGACCCACGGTTCATCATTTTTTCTTTTCTTTTCTTTTCCAACCGACTAAAAGTAATCGACTGATTTCGGTTGATTAAGTTTTTTGTAGGTCCCATATTCTAGCCCAACAGTCATGTGACAGTTCATATCGGATTAAAATGCAACTGAAATTGGTTGGAAAAAGATTAGTTAAAAATATAGAATAGCATTATAATTATTAAAGACCGAGATCGGTTAGAAAATGTGTGATGGAAAATGCATGGTAAATAAATGCATTGTAATGCAGTGTCGCAACGTTATTGACCGATATTAGAAAATCAAAATTTCATAAACAACCGAAAAAGTTGGTCGTTTAAGGATCGATTTGCTTTTATTTCTAATTAAAGGGTCAAAACTAACCATGTTTTAAACGACCAATTATATTAATCGTTTGTGGTCGGTTCTTCATTCATTTCCAAATCGACAAGGTCATTTGCGATCATTTTTCGGTTATTGATGACTCTTTTTTCCGGTAATCATATTTATAAGTGAAAATTAATTGTATCGACCTAAGGTACATATAGTAACCAAAAAGTCGGTCTACTGAAAGCCAGTTTAAAAATAGGGTCATGCATACACCATATTAGCTGCATCATAAACATATCTTTCCAATGGATTCGTTGGTACAGATAAAAAATAAGTTCATATGAAGATGAATAAACTTGCATGTTAGTAATGTAATTATCAGCTGCTTCAATAATGCTTACGGTTTTAAAAGCAGCCATTAAACTTGCATCTTTTACTCTATTCTTAAATGTAAGCTAATTGTCTGTACTAGGGGTGTACAGACGAACCGTTCAACCGCATCCAACCGCTCAACCGCTCGCAACTGAACCGCATTTTGCGGATAATCGCGAAACGCGGGTTGGTTGTGGATTTAAATTTTAAAAACTGCTCATTCGCGGTTTGGATGCGGTTTTAAATTTTTAAAAATCGCAAAATTGCAATCGCAACCATAACTCGCAACATATATTTAATATAAAATATATTTTCAAAAATGTAGTTGATATCATATAAATTAATAAGTATACACATTTATTAACTAATCTTAAGTTAATTTTAATACTGCATTCATAAGATTCACAATCATTATAAGATATATAACCAAAATAAATAGAAAATGTAATTAACATGTAATTTTATTTTTATCCTTTTCTTTTTTCTTTTCTCTCACCTCCATATTTTTGTATGTTTTTAATATCCTTACTCCATACGGAGCATTAGTTTGTATTTTATTTTTAAATTTAAATTTATCACGTAACTTAAACTTGAATTTATTATTATTCTGAATTTATTTTTTTGCAATTTATTAATTATTTTAAAATAAGTGGTTAAACCGCAAACCGATCCGCAATAACCGCAAATTCGCAAACGCAATTGACGCGGTTAACCGCAACCGCCGGTTGCGGATGACAATTTTCTAAAACCGCTCTTCGCAGTTTGGTTTGACTTTTACCCCAAAACTGATCCGATCCGAACCGCGTACACCCCTAATATGTACTATCCTGTCATAATTAAAAAAAATACCAAAAATATACCTTTTTCTATTTGTTATTTCCAAGATTAACTTCATTCGTGTACAAACTGAGATTATAGAATAGATAAAAAATAAATTAAAAAATGTTGTTATTAGAGTTGAACCAAGTCATTCAGGTTCACCTATAAATCTTCATACCAGTATATGCGAGTATGAGAGATAATGAACATTTTATTTAAATTCAAACATAATTTATGAATATTTGTAGAGTTATTTAAAAAAAGTTGAACTAAGGATATTTTTAGGTAATTAATTACACACAGAGGGGGGGTTGTTAGGTAATGAATTACACACGGAGGGGGATGAATGTATTTTTATATTTTTATGCTTTTCTTGAACTATTTTGGTTGTGAACGAAGTAAATCAATTGTGGTAGTGAAATGTGTTCATTCATAAATTAAACATGCAATAATGAAGAACACAGATCTTTCAAAACTCACTTAATTTTATATTAAAATTAAGAATGTTTTGCTACAAAATATCTAGACTTTTTGTTGATAAAGAGCTTAGCTTCTTTCTTGAGAGAATACAAGGGTTCCTGATCTAAAAATCTATATTGCTTTTAACAAAGGACCAGTATTAACTTCATAATTTAGTTAACTGCTGGTTTACAAAGTGTATAATAAGACATGCTATTAATTTTAGTAAACTGTCACTTGTCATTTCCATTTTAGGATAAGTGTATCTTCCATTTCTAGATTACCATATCTTTGCATACTGTGTTAACTTTGATCTTCCTTTGTCAGTTAATCTTCACCCTTGATCTTGAACACTCTTCAAACTACTTTTTGTAGACTTGTCAATCCAGGTGGTTGGATTGTTTGTTGATTGTAAAACTTGGATATTGAACTGGTCTGCAATTTTGTACTTTGAGATTTTACCTCGAGATCTTCCAGTTTAGTCCATAGAGAACTTGACATCTCGATAAGTATATTGGCTTATCAAGATCTCTAATACTCCATAGTTAATTTTGACTTGTAGAGGTCTCTGAGATCTCTATAAGAGAATTTAGCTTGTCGAGATCTCTAATCTTCATATCTTCACTTTGACTTATCAATATTTATGAGTTCTCTAGTGGCCTATTAACTTATCGATAACTCAGAGTTCTCTAGTCAAATTTGACTTGTAGATAACTCAGAGTTCTCTAGTGAATTTTGGCTTATCGATATCTTTGAGTTCTCTAGTGGAATTTGACTTATCGATAACTCAGAGTTCTCTAATGAATGTTGACTTGTCGATAACTCTGAGTTCTTTAATAAAGAAATGACTTATCGATATCTCCAATCTTCATGTCTTCAATTTGGCTTGTCGATATCTCTGAGTTCTCTATTAGCTTTCCTGACTTCTCGATAAGTCATTTGGAGTTCTCGAGTAACTTCTCTATAACACTAAATTCGTGACTTGTAGAGATCTTTGACTTAAAATATTTTTATCCAAACAGATTTATTCAACTCCAAGCTTCTTCATAATTCTTCTGGGGCATGATCTTCTTGATCTTCTTCCAGATATAATCCTTAAGCTTGATACTGTTTAAATAAAAAGACTCCAGTCTGCTCTTTTACATTTTTATAGACTTTAAATGTTACAAGTACAAATCCAAACTAAGATTACAATACAACTAACTTACGGTTGTCAATTTGACTTAGTCTTGTTAAAGTACAGGCATATCTTGCACAACAATCTCCCCCAATTTGTCAGAAGATCGCTTAACATAAATTCATGCCTGTTAACAAGACTAACCCCAAGTTAAAATGGAAAATGAAATTAATACATAAGACTTGACAGAATTACAACTTTTATACATTAGAAGATTTACAGAGTTTGAATGGTTACAAGTATCAGGTAAAGACATTTTTTAATTCTGTTTCTTCTCTAAGGAGATCCTTTAGATGATCGAGAATTTCAAGTTCTTCTACTATAGGTGTCCCACTTAGAGCTTCTATAAGTTTTTGTCTTGCTACCTTTGGATAACCAATGTCTAGTAAATCAATCCTAAATCTTAAGAATCCACCAACCTTGATGTTTAGAAATTTCCCATCCTTAGAGATTCTACTCATCCCTTTGGCCTTGAGCTCTTATGATCTTTTAATGAACATCTCAATTTCCTCATCATACTTCCTCACTCTTTATTCAGATTCAGCCTCATTTCTTTTTCTTCTTTCCTCCCTTATAATCAGCCATTCAGCTAGAACTAATCTCCATGCCCTTGTAGCAGTATCCTTGTCCTTTAGCAAACTTATCATTCTCTTAATTCATGTGGGAGAAAGAGAATCCATTAAATCACAGCTAAGAAAGGTGAAAGACCCATCTTCATAGTAAATTTTAACTTCCCTTAGAGATACAACCCAGACTCTAACTATTTCTTCAGCTAGATATTGGAAATAATCTTCATCTGAGATGCACCAATTTAAAGGTAGAAAGTCACTTTACTTGAAGCAGTTCCAGATGGCCCTTTCAGTAACTTCACCTTTTTCAGTAGACTTGGCCTTCTTAGGTTTTCTCCCAACAGTCTTGAAATGAGTTTTGTGTGATGGTTTGACAGAGGGTAGGACTAGGATTTTCTTTAGAGATGTTTGGCTTGTGGTGATTGGAATTTTAAGGAAAGAGTTAGCAGTTTGTCTGTATAGAAATTTGGGCTTTGAGGTTTGAGATGGTTTGATATTTGAGATAGTTGATTTTGAAGATTGAGTTAAAGGTTGAAAATTTCTGCTCATCATCATCCTCATCTTTCCTTAGATTGTACTGAGTGTTTGGCAACATGGTGTCAGGATTCAAGAGATACATGTCCAAGATTTTTATCATTTCAACATCCTCAGGCTTCTTATTCTTTTTATGCTTCAAGTCAGACTGCAATGTCATGATCAGCCTCATGTTTTATCTAACACAGTGTTTGGGAACAATGAGATGCCTTGCTTGACTGGTTGTTGGACAGACATAAACTACTCCTTTGTGTGGATGTAGATAGGCTTCTGGGAAAACTGCTATCTGTGCATTTTTGAGCTCTTGGAGTAGTTGAGTGTCTTCTTGAATCACTAAATTTACTCTGTCAATCATTACATCCAGTTCAGATGCTCTTAAGGTTTGAAGATATGGAAGAGTCACCTGGAGACATCTGTCCACACCATCATTATTGATGTTCATGACAATCCTTTTCTCTAGGAAGTTATCAACTTTCACGACCACTGCTCTTATAAAATTGATGTTCTTGCCCAAAGCTTTCTTGCAAGTCATATATTTGTGTTGTAGAGATACTCTTAGTGCTGCAAGAAGGTCATTGAATTCCTGATCTTAATTAGGTCCTTCTGCAGCCCTTAGTAGTCTTTCTTTTCCAACATCAACTTTAGCACCCGAGCTTTGTCCCACCTGAAAAGTCTCTTTAGATTGTGTCTTAGCATCCCTATATTTTGCAATCCTAGCCTCAATCTCCCCCTTAGTCTTGGAAACAGGAATGAGTAGGGGAGTTGGAATTTTTTGTCTAATTTGTTCAGGTAAAGTAGGCAGTGAAATGTTGAGCTTCCCCATTTTTGACGATAATAAATTATGAATATTATTTTCAGTTTAATCATATTTGTCTATATAAAATTAGACATCTTATGTCTATCATTAAATTTAAGAGGTTTTCAATAACACATCGGTTGATTCGAAATCAGCATTTTGGCAAGGACATGTGACAATTTCTAAGCTCCCTCGCAAGCACACAGCACACTCATCATCATGGTCTCCAAAAATTTTGTAGTCCGTCACCGGAAGTTGATTCTTAATCTGCTGGTTGTGGGACATCGGACGCGGTACCTGTGATGTAGTCCAATTAAAACTGTAATTTTCTTCGCTTGTAATATCATTAGTAACCTTTATTAATAAGCGAAACCCCTTTTAAGTGGTACATAAATTTTGGTTTCACTAATTTTTGGTAAATTTTGGTTTTACTAATTTTTGGTACCACCAACTTTTGGTTTCACTTATTCATTCATGTATGTATATCTTAAAATTTTATTTTTTATGTCTTTTAACTATACTAAAACTTTTATAACCATCCTTTATTATGTATAACTTATATTTCTACGTGTCTTATGATTCTATTAAATATGATTTAATTTTTGTTATCTTATACATGTCTTATCCTATTAAGTTTGATTTTATTTTTGTTTCATCCTTTTGAATTTAACCTTTGTATTCCTAATTTTCTTATGTATTGCTAATTCAATATATTATACGACTATAATAAAAGTAATTTTATCTTTTTAACTTTTTTGAATCATATGATTTTTTAATATAATTATTAAAATTCCATTGTAATTATACTTTTTGATTTCTAAACAAGGGCGGATGTATCCTTTCTTCAGTGGGTGGAGAGGACCCCACTGACATAAGATATAAAAAAATTTTAAGTCAGAAACCCACTACCAAAAAACCAGGAACCCACAAATATATATAAGTCTACTCCAGCCCAGCCCATTAGTTTAAGAAATAGAATAGCCCAAAAGTCATAATAGCCCACTAAATCAAATTAACCTGTTGCAAGCCGAATTAGATATCAATTCTGAAAATTCTACCAAACAAAACTAAACTACGTATATTGTTTTCAAAAAAAAAACTAAACTACGTATATATTAAAACTAAGCCGAATTATTGTATTTTTTCTGTGTAAGGAACCTACTGAAAAAAAATTCTGGATCCGCCACTGTTTCCAAACAACACCCATACCATCTTAATTCCATATATAAATATAGATACACTCCTACTTGAAAATATATTGTTTTTAGCTGTTTGGATTTAATATAATTAGTAGAATCCTGCTTTGATTATACTTCTTAATTTTTAAGTATCACCTATGTATTCTTCTTTAATTTATATATGACTTATAATATTATATGTATTATTTTACGCATTTTTTAATTGCAATTCTTATATTAATTTCAACATAGTTGTACGATGCCCGAAAACTAGATGTCCGAAGATACATATTAGCGTGTAATAGTGGTTAAAATACCGACGAACTTATGCGTACTAATATTTTGTTTGAACTATACAACTGTTTCTTATGCGTAATCACTGTAATTAAAATTTTGAGTTTTCTGAATACGAGTGTTCAACATGCGTATCATATAGTAAAAGAAAATTATAAGAACATGCATGTTCGACATGTTTATTCCTATATATATACAAAACATGCATTTTCGTGATATATTATTTACATTCATGTTTAGTGGGTATACTGGGCAATCTTTCCCGACAGCTGGATAGTTTAGGTTGGGTTTTCAAATTAAAATTAGAAATTTTGACATTCTTATGATTTTTAAAAATTAATTAATCCGTGTTTCGCACGGGTTATCTAGTATATGTAATAGTAGTTATAGAGAAGTATCAAACATCTGGTGATTGTTTAGGCATAGTTGAACAGAAAACAACAGAATTTCTTATTTTATTAGCAAGATAAATGGATCGAAATATTACAACTGCAATATATCTCAATCGAAGAGCTCACTTTGCACATAAAGCTCTTTACTTGCAAAATTCCATAATCCAAAATATTAAAAGCACAGCACAGCTTGTTAAAACGTTTGAATCCTGCACGTTTAGCTAATGCATCAAACTCTTTTTCAGTCCTTTCTCTTCCACCAGGAATATCTATCAACATATACACTACAAGAAAATAGGGTAAAACCGACCGGACATAATCGACCGACGTCGATTTGGTCACCTTAAAACCGACCGACGTCAGTGGTCAGTTATATGCCAACTAAACGACACCGTATCGATGGCGTGGCACACATAAAACCGACCATCCACTGGTGGTCGGTTTTATTGAAAAAAAAACGACATCGTTTTGCTGATGTGTCACATTTAAAACCGACCACCTTCATGTGGTCGGTTATATACACAAATTCAGCAGGTTAAAATCGACCTAATATGGTGGTCGGTTTTGTAGAATAATAAAAAATTAATTTAAAGTACAAAAAAAGTACCCGTTATAGAGAAAACAGTATCATTTTATTCTTCTGCCTAAAACCGACCGCTGACGGTCAGTTTTAACCTAGTTTTTTTTAATTTTTTTGTTATATCCCTCATTTCTTGATTTTGGCCAAAAAATTAAAAAAAACAAAGGATTGAAGTGGAGGAGTTTCAGAAAATTGTAAGTTATTTCCATATTTTGTAATAATTTGTGTGTGTGTGTGTTTATGTTGGTGGTGTATGTATTAAATGTTGTTGTATGTATTTAATGTTTTTATTTTTTTATATAATGTTTGTTGTGAGAATTGAAGTTTGGTAGTAGATAATTTGTAAGTTAGTTTCATTTATTGTAATTATAGTGTGTGTGTTTGTGTGTTTTATGAAATACATGAATAAATATGAGATTAATGATAAATTATTTGTTAAATATGTTTTTTTTAATTTTAAAAAATATTATTGTAGATGGAAACCATTGATCGAAGTTGGATTGGTAATCAATTGCAAAGCGATAAAATTTCATTGACCCCGGAATATAGAATTGGTGTAGAAATTTTTTTAAAATTTGCTAGCGAAAATGGAATGGAAGATGGTACAATGAAGTGTCCTTGTAAACGTTGTAAAAATTTAAATTACCGTGTGGACGTCGCACGGTGAAAAAATAGGAAGAAAACGTAGTCGAACATCACATCGCCGTTATTGTGTTCGGGAACCTTCGAGAGTAGAAGAACCGGTAGATTTGAATGCGATGTTACATGATTTAGCCGATGAAAATTATCAATTTTATGAAACTACGGATACGGAAACTATGAATATAGAAGAAGCTCCAAATGACAGTGCTAAAAAATTGTACGAGGTTATTGTTGAAAATGGAGCACCTATTTATCCCGGCAATACAAAGTACACAAGATTAAGCTTTACCATCAAATTATTGGAATTCAAAAATAACTCGCATTGTAATAATAAAGCTTTTGATAGATTGCTTAAACTTCTTACGGATGTGTTACCAAAAAAACATACATTACCCGAAAGTTATTATGCAATGAAAAAAATTATGAAGGATTTGAGGGTTGAATATGAAAAAATTGATTTATGTGAGAATGATTGTATGTTATTTTATGGAGATGACAAGGATAAATTTGTGTGTGATATATGTGGTGAAGATCGTTATCGGGATGTTTCTAGGAAAGATGGTAAAAAATAGCAAAAAAAATCTTAAGACGCTTTCCTTTGATCCATCGATTACAGCGCTTATATATGTCGGGACATACATCCGATCACATGAGATGGTACAAAATAGACATGTGAAAGATGGAGAAATAAGTCATCCCGCGGATGGAGAAGAGTGGAAAAATTTTGACCGTCAGTATCCTTCATTTGCTCAAGAGATTCGTAACATAAGGCTCAGTCTTGTGACCTATGGTTTCAACCCTTTTGGCCCTACCGGGAAAAAAAACATATAGTGTGTGGCCCGTGGTGATAGTTGTCTACAATCTTCCACCATCGATGTGTATGAAAAAGCCTTATATGTTCATGACCGATATAGTTCCGGGTTCAAATAGTATTGGAAAAGATATTAACGTTTGTCTAAGGCCTCTCATCGATGAATTGAAGTTATTGTGGAATACCGGGGTGAAGACATACGACCAATCTTTGAAACAAAATTTTACAATGAGAGCGGCTATTCTGTGGACAATTAGTGATTATCCCACTATGAGTATGATAAGTGGGTGGTCGGGAAAAGGAAAGATGGGATGTCAAGTGTGTCTGAAGCGTGCAAGGGTTTCAATTAAAATATTGTGGAAAATGTAGTTTCTATGGCACGAACCGAATATTCCTTGAATCAAATGATCCACTCCGTCAAAAAAGTAATTTGTTTGATAACGAAGAAAGAAGATTGTTTCGTGGTCGTTTGTCCGGTGAGGGTGTTAAGGAATTGCTTGATGGTTTAGTTTTTCCACCACCCGGAAAGACTAATTCGAAGGCAAGGAGTGTCGGATACGGGGAAGAGCATCATTGGACTCATGTCCCAATCTTTTACGAACTCCCTTATTGGTCATCACATAGTTTATGATATTCAATTGACATCATGTATACAGAAAAAATGTTTTTGAAAACATTTTTTTTACTATTGTCAATGCGGCAAAGTCAAAAGATCATAAAAAAGCAAGAGCGGATTGCAAGCATCTCGGGGTGTTACCACATTTGTGGATCGATGAGAAAGGAAAGTCACCTAAAGCACCTTATTCCCTTACTAGAAAATAATGTAAACTTTTGTGTGAATGGATTAGTTCACTAAAACTTCCGGATGGTTATTCCTCAAATATATCACGTTGTTGCAATGTTGAGGAGTGTACATTTTATGTATTCAAATCGCACGATTGTCACATTTTTCTTCAAAAATTATTGCCTCTCGCAATTCGTGAACTTCTACCAGCGCCTATTGCCGATGCAATCACGATAATTTCTAACTTTTTCAAAGATTTATGTTCATCCGTGGTTACAAAAACCGACTTGGAAATACTGGAAAAATCGGTTATCAAAGCGTTGTGTTTGTTGGAAACGATTTTTCCTCAAAGTTGGTTTGATTCGATGGAACACTTGGTTGTACATTTAGCCGAAGAAATTAGACTTGCTGGACCTGCTTATTGGCATTGGATGTATCCGATTGAACGTTTGTTGGGAAAATTAAAACAAAAAGTCGGCAATAAAGCAAGGGTTGAGGGGTCAATTGCCGAACGATATATGGAGGAGGAGATTTTTAATATTTGTTCTTTTTATTTTGTCTCTGACACGATCCATAATAAGGTACGTCGTAACGAGGTTTTGTTTGATGTGCAAAATTCCGAGAATTTAGAAGTGTTCAAATATCCAATTCAATCTCTTGGAAAGGAAGGAACTCAATACATGAGTGATGATGAACGAGAGTTAGCGGAAGAATATGTTCTTTTAAACTCTCCTGAAGTTCAACCTTATCTAAGGTACCAAATCTTACTTTAAAAAATATGCGTAATAATTTTTGTTAATAACACATGCATGATCTTACTTTATATTGTAGGAAGTACCAAGATCCTGTTATGCGACAACGCCCGGAAACAACACCTCGAGATTTAGATTGTGTTGTCAAAAGTCGATTTAAAACTTGGTTTAAACAAAAGGTATTTATCTATTTTTAATTTGCATGATTTTTTTTAAAATTCTTATAATTACAATGTCTCATCGATTTGAATTATTTTTAGGTTGATAAAGATGAGGTGGAAGGACCTCGTTTTAGGGACTTACTTGAAGGGCTGGTATTAAAAGTTATGACTTTTGAGACTTGTCAAGTTAATGGATATAAATTTTCAACAAAATCTGCATCTAGTTCTGGTATTGTTGTTAAAGGAAATTTGCACGGAAATAATCCTGATTATTATGGTCAACTACAAGAAATTATTAGACTTATTTATTAAGGATGCAATCATGTATATTTGTTCAAATGTATATGGTTTGATAGTGTTGGTAATGGTGTGAGAATTGATAAGAATCGTGTGATTACAATTGATATGACTTCAAGATTGAAGTCAAATGAGATTTTTATTTTAGCTAGTCAAGCCTCACAAGTATATTATGCTCCCAGTGTATTGGATCCAAAAGCGAAAATATATACGGTGGTCAAATCTAAAAGTTGAACGATTGATGAATCTATCGTTGCGCAAAATGATATAGAGGACGCTTTTTAGGAAGATAGATCTAGTGCATCGACCTCGTTTTCGCTCTTTGTCGATTTTGCACAATATGGACAAATACCGTTTATTCGGCGTGAAGAAGAAGAAGAAGACGAAGAAGTCGAAGAAGATGATTTGAAGGATGTTAGGAATATGTATATTAGTTTGATGATAAGTTAAACAAAACACTTAAGTAGAAATCTAGTGTTTGTAGCCTCAACGGTTAAGACCATTCTGGCTATCCGTTGAAGGAGTAGCTTTACTTAGAAATAAGTTTTGTATTGTAGCACATTTCATTCTCTGTATTTAAGTTGTAATTCTTAGATATTGTGGGAAATTATCAGTCATGTTGACTACTAGTGGATATGCAAATAGGAGGACTAATTATAAATATTCTATGTCTTGTAATTTTGTATAAGTGAAGTAGTATCAACTGATAGTAAAGACCTTCAACGGATGAGAAACAAAGCTTCAACGGATGTCTCTAAAGCTTCAACGGATAACATCCATCAACGGATGAGTACATCAACGGATAAAGCTTCAACTGCTAATGTATCGACGGATAAAGCTTCAACGGATAAGGCATCAACGGATGAAAACTTCAACGGATGCTTAGTTCAGTAGCAGTTGATAGTGACAATTCATAAGCTGACAGAGGCACATGGGTTGACAGAGACAAACTGGAATGTGGCAGCCTCTAGGAGGAATCAAGAAAATGCAGTATTTCCATTCTGGTGCAAACAAGGAAGTATTCAAAGATTCAGCTAAACCTAAATTACACTGGATAGAGAAGTGAAGAAGAAACATGTGAAGAGCCTTTTAATTGTATTTTACAGTTTTGTCTTCACTTGTAAACTTGGTGATATATAAACCAAGTGGCAGCTAGTAATTAGATGGTGAATTTTCCAGAGCTGTTTAGAAAAATTCAGAGAGAAAATCATCTAGTTTGTACTAGGACGCAGCTGTGATTTAATTCTTTGAATCACAGATTTTCTGAAATAACACATCTCTGGTGGAACAACAAATCCACCAGAAAAGTTTTTTAAGTTCTTTGTGTTCTTTACATTTGTGTTTGAATATATATTTGTCTGTATTAGCTTCAATCAATTCACACACATTTGCTCACTAAAACACTTAGCCTTAGAAACTGCTAAAAACTTGAAAAAGTTTTGAGATTTACATTCAACCCCCCTTCTGTAAATCTCATTGTTAGTTCACTGGGAATAACAATTGGTATCAGAGCAAGCTCTTAACATACCAAGAGTTTAAAGATCTATTCTGCTAACATCATGAGTAAGAAGGATATTGGTGTAAAGATTCCAATCCTAGAAAGAGATAACTATCATCACTGGAAAGTGAAGATGCATTTACATCTTTTCTCTCAAGATGAAAGCTATATCAACTGCATTGAAAATGATCCTCACATCCCTCACAAAGTGGCCACAGCTGCTACTGCAACAGTTGCTGTTGGACAGTCTATTCCCAAGCAAAAAGCGGAATGGACTGTTGAAGATATTGAAGAGGTTCACAAGGACAAGAAAGCCATGAACATTCTGTTTAATGGCCTAGATCAAGATATGTTTGACAATGTCATTAACATCCAAACTGCTAAGGAAATTTGGGATACTGTGCAACTTATCTGTGAAGGCACTGAGCAAGTTAGAGAAAACAAAATGCAGCTTCTCATTCAACAGTATGAATATTTCCATTTTGAAGAAGGAGAATCATTGAATGATACCTTCAACAGATTTCAGAAACTGTTGAATGGATTGAAGCTGTATGGCTAGACTGTACCAAGTCAAGGACTCCAATTTAAAATTTCTGAGGTCTCTACCAAAGGAATGGAAGCCTGTGACTGTTTCTCTAAGAAATTCTCAAGATTATAAGGACTTCACACTTGAAAGATTGTATGGAATTTTGAAGACCTATGAACTAGATATGGAGCAAGATGAGCTGTTGGAAAAGGGAAAGAGAAAAGGAGGATCAGTTGCACTTGTAGCTGACAATGAGAAGATTGAAGCCAGGAATGAGGAAAGGACAATGCCAAATCTCAAAATTGGCACAAGCAAATCAGAATCAAGCAAGGGAAAGGAGCAAGTAGCTGAGGATGAAGACAATTCCAGTCAAGATGACTCTGATGATGTTGATGAACATCTGGCTTTTCTGTCCAGGAGGTTTGTAAAGATGAAATTCAGGAAAAATCCAAAATTCACTAAGTCAAACAAGAACATGGTGGACAAATCTAAGTTCAAATGTTATAACTGTGGCTTAAGTGGACACTTTGCAAATGAGTGCAGAAAACCATCCTCTGATAAGAAGAAATTTGAGCAAGTTGATTACAAAAAGAAATATTTCGATTTTCTCAAACAAAAGGAAAGAGCCTTTCTAACTCAAGATGATTGAGCAGCAGATGGAGCCAATGAAGATGATGATATGGAATATGTCAACCTAGCCCTGATGGCTAATTCTGATGAAAATGAAACTAGTTCATCAAGCAACCAGGTAATTACTACTGATCTCTCTCAGCTTTCTAAGGTTGAATGCAATGAAGCCATAAATGATATGTCCAATGAATTATATCATTTGCGTGTTTCCCTTAAATCACTAGCTAAAGAAAACACAAGAATCAAAGAGAATAATTTGTTTTTAAGTGATAGGAATGTTGTGTTAGAGAATCAGGTAATTGAGCTTGAAAAGATTAAAATTAAATGCTTGATTGTTGAGAGCGAACTAGAAGAAGCTGTTAAGAAAGTAGAAATTCTTTCTAAACAGTTAGAAAGTGAGCAAGAGGTAATCAAGGCCTGGAAAACATCTAGGGATGTTAGTGCTCAGATTGTCAAGGTACAGGGAATTGAATCATTCTGTGAGAATGCCTGGAAGAAAAACAAAAAGGAGTTGGAATTAATTGATGGATTGTCAACGGATGTGGAATCAACGGATGATGAAAGTTATCCGTTGAAGGAAGAAAAAGAGCATCCGTTGGAAGCTCATCAATTAAAACAGGCAAGTGATTCTAAAAAGAAAAATCTCAATAAGAAGGTTGATTCAACTTTCAAGAACTTTGTCAAAGAAGGAGGTAGCACATCCAAAGATGCCAGTAAGGTGAATATAGGACACATGACTTTAGATCAGTTGAAAAATAGGCTTAAATTGGTTGAGGATAAAAAGTAAACTAAAAGAAAATCTAATAGAAATGGGAAGGTAGGGATTAATAAACAGAACAATTACATACCTGATAAGTATGCTCCTAGAAACAGCTGTGTGCATTGTAAAAGTGTTAATCATCTATCTGATAACTGCAAATCTATTAAGAATGCTCCCATACCTTTAACTCCCCCCATGCCTAACATGTCTATATCACCTCTGCATGCTATGCCTGTTATGTCTCATCAGAATCCTCATGCACATTTTGCAAACATGCCATATGTTAATAATCCTTATTTTAAGGCATTCAGTATGCCTCAGATGCCATACAACATGCCTATGTGGAATAATATGTTTGCACAATCTATGCCTTATCAAATTCAATCAAATGTGCTAAATGATTCTGTGACTAACCCTACACTTCACCCAACTACATCTGAGACCAAGGTTGACCCAAAGTTACCTAAGTCAAAAGATGCAGGAGGAATGAAGTCTAGGAAAAAGACTAACAAGGCTGGACCCAAGGAAACTTGGGTACCAAAATCAACTTGATTGATTTTGTTGTGTGCAAGGAAAAAGGAGGAATCTATGGTACTTGGACAGTGGTTGCTCAAGACACATGACAGGAGATTTCACCCTGCTCACAGAGTTTAAGGAGAGAGTTGGCCCTAGCATAACCTTTGGAGATGACAGCAAAGCGTTCACTATGGGATATGGCTTAATTTCAAAAGAAAATGTCATCATTGATGAAGTTGCATTAGTTGATGGTCTCAAACACAATCTATTGAGCATCAGTCAACTATGTGACAGAGGGAATACTGTTTCCTTCAATTCTGAAGCCTGTGTTGTCACAAGGAAGAAGGACAACAAATTGGTTCTAACTGGAGTTAGAAAAGGGAACATGTACTTAGCTTACTTCAACTCTACAGATTCAGAATCAATTACTTGTCTTCTCAGCAAAGCAAGTCCAGATGAAAGTTGGCTATGGCACAAGAAGCTGTCCCATTTGAATTTCAAGACAATGAATGATCTAGTCAAAAAGGACTTAGTTAGAGGAATCCCTCTAGTGGAATTCATAAGGGATGGACTGTGTGATGCTTGTCAGAAAGGAAAGCAAAAGAAAGCATCATTCAGTAAGAAGCTTGAATCAGCAATTGATGAACCATTACAACTGCTACACATGGATCTTTTTGGACCAGTCAATGTATTGTCAATTTCAAGGAAAAGATATTGTCAGGTGATTGTAGATGACTTCTCAAAGTTTTCATGGAATTACTTTCTTGGATCAAAGGATGAAGCTTGTGAAATCATCATCAATAATATCAAGCAAGTGAACAATCATCCAGATTTCAAAGTAAGGAATATTAGGAATGACAATGGAACTGAGTTCAAGAATTCAACCATAAAGTTGTTCTGTGAAGAAAATGGGATCATGCATGAGTTCTCAGCTCCAAGGACTCCACAACAAAATGGTGTGGTGGAAAGGAAGAACAGATCACTAATTGAAGCTGCAAGAACAATGCTTGAAGAGTCAAAACTCCCAACATACTTTTGGGCTGAGGCTGTTAACTGTGCATGTTACACTCAGAATATTTCTCTAATTAATCAGGCAAAAGGCATGACTCCTTATCAATTGTTCAAGAGAAGAAAACCAACTTTAAACTTTCTAGCATGTCTTTAGTTGCAAATGCTACATTCTAAGGAATCAACCTGATCACAAAGGGAAGTTTGATGCAAAGGCTGATGAAGGAATATTTGTTGGTTATTCTGCAGGAAAATCATATAGGGTCTACAATCTAAGAACCAACATTGTCATGGAATCTGTGCATGTTGTGTTTGATGATAAAAAGATTGATGGACTAACAGATGAGGGACATCATGAAGGACTCAAATTTGACAACATTGAGATATATTGTGATGATAGTGAAGATGAGAATGATGGAGAAGGCACCTCGAAAAGAATTCAGAATCTGCCTTTGAATAATGCACAGAATGCTGCATCCGTTGAAAGTCACAATTCAGCTTCCGTTGATAGAAGTAATGTAGCATCCGTTGAAAGATAAAGTGCATCATCTGTTGAAGTTAATAATGAAGCATCCGTTGATCACAGTCTGTCAACGGATAATCATTTCACCTCATCAGTTGATAGAACTCCCAATTCCTTTCAAAGGATCAGCAACTCAGGGGGAGTTTCAACCAATCAACACTCTATCTCACATCATGACAATACTGAGGCAACCTCATCTAGAGCTAATCTACCACCTCAAAGGAAATGGACCAAAAATCACCCTTTTGAACTGATCATTGGTGATGCTACATCTAAAGTGCAAACTAGAAGAGCTACTCAAGATGAATGTCTGTATAGTAGCTTTCTATCACAGGAGGAACCTAAGAGAGTGGAAGAAGCTCTATTAGATCCAGATTGGATTTTAGCAATGCAAGAGGAGCTAAACCAATTTGAAAGGAACAAAGTATGGAAGCTAGTACCCAAGCCAAAGAACAAGAGTTCTATTGACACAAAATGGGTATTCAGAAACAAGATGGATGAAAATGGCATTGTCATAAGGAATAAAGCCAGATTGGTTGCAAAAGGCTATTCTCAACAAGAGGGAATAGATTTTGATGAGACATTTGCTCCAGTTGCCAGACTTGAAGCCATCAGAATCTTTCTAGCCTATGCAGCCCATGCCAATTTCAAGGTCTGTCAAATGGATGTCAAGAGTGCATTTCTGAATGGGGAATTGGAGGAAGAAGTTTATGTAAGCCAACCTCCAGGATTTGAAGATCCAAATTTTCCAGACCATGTGTATTATCTGTTGAAAGCACTCTATGGACTAAAGCAAGCACCTAGAGCCTGGTATGAGACTTTGTCAAAATTTCTTCTAAATAATCACTTCACAAGAGCACTGTTGACAAAACTCTTTTCTCTAGAAATGTTAATGGCTCTATAATACTTGTTCAAATTTATGTAGATGATATTATATTTGGTTGTACAGATGATAAGCTTTGTAAAAAGTTTGCTAAATTAATGCAAAGTAAATATGAAATGAGCATGATGGGAGAGCTAACTTATTTTCTTGGTTTACAAGTTAAACAAGTTAGTGGTGGAATTTTTATTAGTCAAACTAAATATATTTATGATCTTTTAAAGAAGTTTGACTTAACGGATTGTTCATCTACAAAAACTCCCATGGCCACTGCCACCAAGCTTGAATTAAACAAGGCTGAAAAGTCTGTAGACATTTCAAGTTATAGAGGTATGGTTGGCTCACTTTTATATTTAACTGCTAGTAGACCTGATATAATGTTTTCTACATGTCTCTGTGCTAGATTTCAAGCTGACCCTAAAGAGTCTCACTTAGTGGCTATTAAAAGGATTTTCAGATATCTCAAAGGGACTCCAAATCTAGGAATTTGGTACCCTAGAGAGTCTGGTTTTGATCTAATTGGCTACTCAAATGCAGATTATGCAGGTTGTAAAATAGACAGGAAAAGTACAACTGGCACCTGTCAATTTCTAGGGAATAAGCTTGTATCATGGTTCTGCAAGAAGCAAAATTTTGTTTCAACATCAATAGCTGAAGCTAAGTACATTGCTGCTGGTAGTTGCTGTGCACAGATACTGTGGATGAGGAATCAACTATTTGACTATGGACTAACTGTTGACAAAATTCCTATATTCTGTGACAACACAAGTGTCCATTGCCATTACTGAAAATCCAGTACAACACTCAAGAACCAAGCACATTGACATCAAGTACCACTTCATAAGGGAACATGTGATGAAAGGTACAGTGGAACTTCATTTTGTTCCAAGTGAAAAGCAGATTGCAGACATATTTACCAAGCCACTTGATGAATCAACATTCACAAGATTAGTAAGTGAGCTAGGTATGCTTAATTATTCATGAGTTCATGTCCTCATTATAATCTGTTTATGGAGCCTGAAATGAATTTGTGGCAAGAACAAAGTTGGCTTTAAGTAAAGTTTATTCTATCAATGGATATTCCCTATCCGTTGAAAGCCAAAATTGTTCTATCAATGGATGTTCATTATCCGTTGAAAGACAAATATATTTCTGGTAATTTTATCCTTTAACGGATAAAAACTGTGTTAATCTTCAACGGATATCTATTTACCTCATCCGTTGAAGTGTCACATCAGTTACTTTAAGTGAGTCACAGCCGTTGATTTGTTTACTTAACCGTTGATACATATATACACTGTTGTATGTATTAAAGGCAGTTTTCAGAATTTCTACAGTTTTCTTTATTCTCAAACGGCTGTAATTTACTTAAAAGTATCATTTAATCATTTTATTTACGTTTTAATTCGAGACAGTATAAAATCCCATTGAATTCTTATTTTCACTTTATGCTTTCTTACAATTTTTACTCTCTTTCTCTCCCAAAACTCTCAATCTTTTCTCTGCAACCTCTACTCACAACAATGGCACCAGTAGTCAAGATTATGTCTCAGTCTGGATTTGTTTATGAAAAGAACAATTTCGTAGCCTTGGTGGAAAAGAATGAAGCCCACTCAGATTATCACAAGATGATGGACTTCATCAAGAACTGCAAACTAAGCTATGCAATGCTGGAAGCCCCAACTATCTATTGTGAGGTAATTGAGGAGATTTGGACAACTGCAGAGTTCAACTCCACAGATATGACCATTGCTTTCTCTCTCAAAGGTAAGGATTACTGTATTAACTGTGATGATATACAGTCTTGTTTTAAGTTACCTGAGAATAATGCCATGACACCACACACTGATAATGATGTATCTGCTATGTTAGATTCCATAGGCTATTCTTTTGATTCTGCTAGTTTAGGGAGCATTAGAAGAAAGGGCCTTAGGAAAGAATGGAGTTTTCTTGGAGATGCCTTTATTAAGGTTTTCTCTGGGAAGATTAGCAATTTTGATGCCATAACTTCATTTCTTGTTAATATGCTCTATATGCTAGTTTCTGATAGGTACTTTAATTTTAGCAACTATGTCATGCTAGAATTAGGTTCCAGGTTAGGTAACAAAGCTAATAGATCTCATAACATCTGCTATGCTAGATTCTTTATGTTATTGGCTAACCATGTTGCTGAAGGTTTGGTCATAACTAATGAGAGCAATAAACTAAAATGCTGGGCACAAGAGAAAAGGGTCCTTGCAGACCTTGTGAGAATTAACCTCAACAGCCAGGTGCCATTGGTATATTTGTCAATAATGGATGCACCTCAGGTAAGTGAGGTAAATACTTCTGCAACTCCTACTTCTTCCAACCCCATTGTTTCTTTGCCTTCTAGTGTGGCAATGGAATCTGTGTCTTTATCCCAACAGATTCCTACCAAAGCCACCAAAGCTAAAATTCCAAAACACAAGTCAAAGAAAACCACCTCTATTGTTTCTCAAAAGACAACAGTTGTAACAACTACCATAAACCCTGAAGGGAGTGAACAGGGTGTGAGTGGTGAGGGGAGGGGTGAACATCAAGAAACCCCCCAGGATAAGGTGGGAGAGGTGAGTGGTACCCTAGCCAGCCAAGCCACAGTTTCTCGAAAGACTGTGGCGGTTCAAAAGGAGTCAAACACATCCCTAGTTGCATCTCCCAAAAGGATGCAGCTATTGAAAATAGTCCCCAACCAGGGACGCAGAACAAAAGAGGGAGGGACATTGAGGCCACACATTCACCTATCAAAGCCTTTTCAAGAAGAAAGAAGGCTAAAACCCTAGTTTCAACACAGGGGGCACACACTGCACAGATACATCCACCTGTATCTTTGCCTTCTCAAATTCAGCTTGATGTGGCTCCAGCAAATGTGGAGTCACAGCCCCATTCTCTCATAATAGACAAACATCAATCACCAAATTCTCCATCACCATCTCTGGATGTGGATATGATATTCACATCAATTCCTGATTCTCCCTCTTTAAAACTCAGGGAGGAGCCCCACTCAAATCCTGGTGATCATCATCTTTTGGATGATTTGTTGGATCATCATCCAATTCTTTCAGACTTAGTTGAAGAATATGTGTCCCCCCACTTAAAATCAATTCACACAGATTCAACAATTATGTCACTTTCAATATCTACATCTTTTCCTTCTTCAACGGATATCTCTCATCCGTTGACAAGTGGTTGTTCTTCGACGGATAAGCTTGACAGCAGTTATCCGTTGATATCATCAGTTTCCACTTCAACAGATACTCCCTATCCGTTGATGGTCTCTACACATATAACTGAATCAATTCCAAGTGTAGAAGACATGGTTACTGTACAATCACTTCTAGGATTGAGGGAAGGGAGTGATAATTTGAGTGAGAGGCTGGGTTGCTCCCAGGCAAAAGGAGAGGTTGAGAGTCAAACTATGCATGTTATTTCTTCCAGCATGGTAAAAGTGAGTGAGGGGAGTGCCACCTTAGTAGGTGAGGGTGAGGGTGTGAGGATGTGTGTGAGCCAGGGGGAGCCCCTGATGCAAGAATATAGAGAAAATGAGAGAAAAGCAGGTACAGAAGCTATAAGGGTGGATCCAGCCATTTCTAGTGAGTCAATGATTGTGGATGATGCTAAAAAGGGAAGACAATTTCAGCAACATTACAAAGCAGAAATTGATAACATTTCCTTGGATGCTGATACTTTTACTCATCCTGTTTCAGCCTATCAACTGTTGGCAACTCAGGGCAATGTGGAGGCAGAGCAGACTTTGAACCTAGTGCACACTTCAAAATCTCTTCAAAGAGATAAAGCTGTTGTTAATAGGATGCCTCCTCCAGCTGGTGAGCCATTTAAAGAATTTGAAGTAAATTCTAATGATGATGCCTCTATTGTTGGATTTTTAACGCAGCGGGGGCATGGAAAAACACTTTTACACATATAAAATCCAAATAAAAGCATACAGATCATGAATAAAAATTCGAGGGATCGAATCTAACCTTTAAAAATAATTCGGAGACAACGATCAGAGATCCTTAGCAGTTGCTCCTCAAGTGTGAAGCACTCCACCGGTATCCACCAAGAAAACGATGTTAAGGAGGAGGAAGGAGGTGGAGAGAATTGGGTTTTCCAAACTTTTTGGGTTTTGTGTGGGTTAGAATAAAATTAGGGTCTATAATAGTGTATTTATAGGCAAAATTTTCAGCTGAAATTTTCCCATAAATATTATTATTATCCCATTTATTATTCTCATTAATAATTAAAACACCTTTTAATCATTAATCCTTTTTCTAAACACTTTAGAAATAATTCTCTCTCTTGATTTAATTTCCAAAAATTAAATCCTTAATTAATAATATTAAGAACTTTTCTTAATTAATTTATAATCAATTAAATCTCATTTAATCAATTATTAAATTTGCCAATTAATTATTTATTTCACAAATAAAAATTTATTAGCTATTATTAATTAATTCCTCCACCATAAAATCATTCTCTTTTTATGGTGTGACCCTATAGGTTCAGTATTAAGCTGGTAGTAGAAATAAATAATAATAGAACTATTTTATCATTATTTATATAAATTCTCTAATTTATTAAATATGATTAATTAATTAATCACATTTATTCTACATCGTGAGGGATACTTCTCAGCATATCGCGACTATCCGGATAATATGAATTCACTGCTTAGAATACCAAGAACCTATTCAGTGAATAGTTACCGTACAATAAACTCCTTCTACCCTACAATGTCTCGATTAAATACAAGGCATGGATCTCGTGTCAAGCCTATCTAATTTAATCACTTGCTTACCATTTACTATGTGTAGTTCTATGCAAATTAGAAACTCCTTTCTAATTTCATTCACTCTGGCCAGAGATTCCTGAACTAGCATAAGTGGATCAGCCTTGAACATATTCGCTTCCTTCACTAGAAGGGGTAGATCCTATATTGATCATACACTATCTTCGTGTACAAATTCCTATACCCAGTAGAGCCCTAATAATTGTCCCTGGAGACTAAGAACTAAACCAAAGCATAGTTCAGTGTACACAAGATGACTATGATGACCTCAAGTCTAAGGATACTTGTACAACTATCACTATGTGAACAACTGCTGACACGTGAGTGAACTCCATCAGTTGTTCAGCTGTGCGAGTCATGTTCAATGAACTTATTCTATAATAAGCACCTACATACTAGCTATAGTGTCACCACACAAATGTATATGAGAACAGACATCCTTCATAATGAAGCAAGCATAGTATGTACCGATCTTTGCGGATTATTAATTACCAGTTAGTAATCCTATAATCAGGAACTATTTAAGTTTAGAGTTATCATCTTTTAGGTCTCACTATTATGATCTCATCATAATCCATAAAAAGCTTTACTCTAAACTATGGTATATCTTATTTAAACACTTAAATAGATAGAGCCTGTAATAAAAACAAAACAAGTCTTTTATTAATATCAATGAAATCAAAACAGATTACATAAAGAGTTATTCATAAATCCTAATACATGATTGGACTTAGGACATATTCCTTTCAATCTCCCACTTGTACTAAAGCCAATCACTCTGGTACCTAATACCCATCTTGTCTTTATGACGATCAAAGTGACTTTCACAAAGTAGCTTTGTGAGTGGGTCTGCTATGTTGTTATGTGTGTCAACTCTTAATTCAATACAACACAAGAAATGTTATCGCGCTCCCACTAACCCTTGTAGACGCATGGTTCATCTACATTTATGATAAAATCAAACTCTTTGATTGTCTCATCAAAACGAATGTTCCATCTTTCAAGAAGCTTGCTTTAAACCACATATGGTTCGCAGCAGCTTACACACTAGGTTTTCATTTCTCTTGGAAATAAAACCACCTGGCTAATTGTCAGATCTCATAGTCGTAGTAAGCAGCAATCGCAAGCAAAATCCGAACTGATTTTAACAGGGCTACAGGTAAAAGGCTTCATCAAAGTCAATCCATTGCCTTTGTTTGAATTCTTTTGCCACAAGCCTGGCCTTATAGGTCTCCACCTGGCCATCTGCTATAATCTATCTTTTGTATACCGTATACATAGATTCCATTCTGGATTTCATGGCACTATGCCATTTCTCTGAGTCAACACTACTCATAGCCTCATTATAGGTCACAGGGTCGTCATCATCAATGATCGACAACTCATTGTCATTCTCAATGACAAGGCCATATTAGCTCTCAGGTTGGCGAGACACTCTCCCTAATCTATGAATGGGCTGTTCCACAAAAGGTTGTTCAGTCAGAACAGGTGTTTCCACTTGATCCGTAGTAGTTTGTGTTTCTTGAACTTCATCAAGTTCAATTTTGCTCCCACTGTTTCCTTCAAGGATAAACTCCTTTTCCAAGAAGGTAGCATGTCTGGAGACAAACACCCGATGATCGGTGTAAAAGTAATACCCTAAAGTCTCTTTAGGATATCCCACAAAACTACATTTTACGGATCGATATTCCAGCTTATCTGGGTCAACTTACTTGACATAAGCTGGACATCCCCAAATCTTAACATGTTTAAGACTCAATTTCCTTTCTTTCCATATCTCATACGGAGTTTGAGGAATAGATTTGGAAGGCACCTTATTCAGTAAGTATGCTGAGGTTTCCAATGCATAACCCCATAGGAATACTGGAAGATTTGCATAGCTCATCATGGACCGAACTATGTCTAACAAAGTTTGATTTCTCCTTTCAGATACCAATCTGGAGGCGTCCATTGGGAGACTATACCATTTACTTTGAGATAATCCAGAAACTCTCCATTCAAGTATTCACCACCTCGATCTAATCGAAGAATTATAATACTATGTTTGGTTGTTTCTCCACTTCATACTTATATTCTTTGAACTTTTCAAAGGCCTCAGACTTGTGTTTCATCAAACACATATCCGAATCTAGATCTATCATCTATGAAAGTAATGAAGTATGAAAATCCACCCATGGCTTGCTTAGACATTGGTCCACATACATCTGTGTGTACCATTCCTAGCAAATTTGCAGTCCTCTCTCATGTCTACTAAATGGAGACTACAGTGCCACTATAAAGTGAGATTTTCATCATCCCTTTTCTTTTATTAGTTTGTTCAATCTGGAGTGAATTATGTCACATATATACAGACCATTATTTAAAGCACCACGTCCATAAAGAATATTATCTCTAAGAATAGAACATTCATTATTATCAATAATAAATGAAAATTCAGCCAAGTCTAACATGGGAATAATATTTCTCACAATCGAGGGAACAAAATAACAATTATTTAAAACAATAGTCTTGCCCGTAGGCATATGTAAATGAAATGATTCTACATCTTCAGCAGCAACTCTTGCTCTATTTCCCATCAGTGTAATCACCTCCTCTTCCTCAAGAGTCCTACTTCTCCTTGGTCCCTGCAACAAATTGCAGATTTGAGAACCACAGGCGGTATCTAATACCCAAGTAGAAATTTGATTTAATGACATATTCATTTCTATCATGAACATACCTGAATCAGAAGCGGTAGTCTCACTACCCTTCTTCTTCTTCAATTCTGCAAGGTAAACCTTGCAGTTCCTCTTCCAGTGCCCCACCTTGTTACAGTGAAAGCAAACAACTTTGCTCTTGGGGTCTTCAGCTTTTGGTGGAACCGGCGTTTTCTCACCTACTTTCTTCTTCTTGGAAGGGTTCCTCTTCCTTTTCTTAGGATTGGAACCTTCACCAATTAGAAGAACAGAACTCTTCTTAGGGGGGAAAATTCGATTCCGCAGTCTTCAACATGTTGTGGAATTCAGGCAGGCTGACATCCAACTTATTCATGTGAAAGTTCACAATAAACTGTGAGAACGAACTCGGAAGCGATTGCAAGACCAAGTCTTGGCTCAGCTCCCCATCCATGGCAAAACCAAGTTGTCCAAGACGTTCAATCAAATTGATCATCTTAAGTACATGGTCATTCACAGATGATCCCTCAGACATCCTACAACCGAACAGCTCCTTCGATATCTCATATCGAGCTGTTCTCCCTGCCACATCATACAACTCTTGTAAATGCATGAGGATAGTATGAGCATCCATATGCTCATTTTGCTTCTGTAGCTCAATGTTCATGGAAGCTAGCATGATGCATTGAGCAACATTTGCATCATCTATCCACTTACGATACACAACATGTTCATCATTATATGCATCACTAGCAGGTTCAGTAGGCTTAGGTGAGTCAATCACGTATTCCAGCTTCTCAATCCTGAGAACAATTCTCAAGTTTCGAAGCCAGTCAGCATAATTAGGACCAGTCAATTTGTGAGCATCTAGTATGCTCCTGAGTGATAGTGCAGAAGACATAATGTACAAAGTAAATCTGTAAATGATAAACACATAACAACACTTAGCAAATATTCAATTTCATTTTAAAACACTATATGAATCGGGTCTATATTCATAAGTGGCTCCCACTAGTTTATCTAATTTATTCAACCCCCTACGTGAAAAATTAAGCATTCATAATGCTAGTGGGAATAGGGATCCTACATTCCATTACACAACCCCGGCTGTGGCACGAAACGCCATGTAATGTTCAATAGGCAGACAACTCTTGTCAATTACATCTAATGTTATTCCCTAATCAAACTTTAGCCTCTTGAATAATTGAGTCACGGCTGTGGCATGACAAACTTAATATTCTAAGTCAAGTCAAACCCAACATTCCGTACAATTGAATCAGTCCCCAAAGGCCCACGGCTGTGGCACGTAACGACCTTTAGATTCTTATTCAATGTACACATCTCTATGTAATAGACAAGTATTTCTTATTTCGAAATCAAAGCCCTCGGCTGTGGCACGAAACGATAATGATTCAAAAATAAGAACTACTTTCTACCATATTGGAAGGCTATGACCGACACAAGCCCGTTGTGTCATTGGCCAATTACTACTTGATATTATTTAATTTTAGAGGGATTATATTACGTTACAATCATAATCATATTATAAAGAGATTCTTCCTTTTAAATTAAATATTTCAAATCAATAATCAATAATCAGATGATTCCCAGATCGGGTGGAACATTGTCAAGAGGCGTCACTTAATAACCCTTTCTTACAGATAGAAATCTGTTGTTGACAGAATCATCCTTTCTCTCATATCGAAAATTCATATTCAATTACGTGTTTCATAAACACAAGAATCTCATGATTGTATTCATAATATTATTCTTAAGGTTATGAAACAATTTCACTATACTAGATTGTCTAACAAACGCCTTATGTTCATTTAAGTTCACCTAAATCTATCATCGCATGATAAACTAAGCATATATCACATATATCAACATGAATAAACATCAAGGTAGGCATGTTATATCATCTAGCACATTAGTCTAAGCATTATACATCTCTATGTATCACATGAAGCATTTAAAAGCAATTTAAATAATCAAAAACATCTTTAAAACACTTCATGAAATATAATCAGTTCAAAACTTTTATATAAACTAAAATTAATCACTCCATTAGATCCGTCTCGGAAAAACGAATCCAACGGTATATTGCACGCCCAAAACGGAGTTACGAAACTCCCAGAAAATCAATTTAAAATTAACAGACGGGCTGTAACGCATTACAGGAACGCGTTACAAGCCCTGTAACGCATTCCGGTGATGCGTTACAACCCTTTTAAGCCATTAAAGGGTGTAACGCATTCCGTGAATGCGCCACGGGGGTGTAACGCATTCCCGGAATGCGCGACACCCTTATATTTTTTTTTTCAGCAGCCGTCGCCTGCTTTCTTCTCGGAAAACGAGCCGCCTGACATTCTCTGTCCTTCTCCATGCAGCAATCAACAGAACAGCAAGACAACAGCAGAAACATATACATCCCATACAAACATATATATATATACTATATATATACATATATTTACTTATTAAATTACGAATTTTAATTGAAACAACTCCAAAAATTTATAATAAAAAATCTATACATCATAAAATTATGAAAAAAAAATACCCAGACGATCTACAACACTTGTAGAACCCAGATCAACATTCAAAATTATTTTGAGAAACGATTTCTCATCAGACAAAATTAATCCATGATATAACTTGTAAAATTCATAATTAATTCATACAAACACATAAAATTCTGAAATTTTTACCACAGATCTATATGCATACAACCTATGCTCTGATACCATTGTTGGATTTTTAACGCAGCGGGGGCATGGCAAAACACTTTTACACATATAAAATCCAAATAAAAGCATACAGATCATGAATAAAAATTCGAGGGATCGAATTTAACCTTTAAAAATAATTCGGAGACAACGATCAGAGATCCTTAGCAGTTGCTCCTCAAGTGTGAAGCACTCCACCGGTATCCACCAAGAAAACGATGTTAAGGAGGAGGAAGGAGGTGGAGAGAATTGGATTTTCCAAACTTTTTGGGTTTTGTGTGGGTTAGAATAAAATTAGGGTCTATAATAGTGTATTTATAGGCAAAATTTTCTGCTGAAATTTTCCCATAAATATTATTATTATCCCATTTATTATTCTCATTAATAATTAAAACATCTTTTAATCATTAATCCTTTTTCTAAACACTTTAGAAATAATTCTCTCTCTTGATTTAATTTCCAAAAATTAAATCCTTAATTAATAATATTAAGAACTTTTCTTAATTAATTTATAATCAATTAAATCTCATTTAATCAATTATTAAATTTTCCAATTAATTATTTATTTCGCAAATAAATAATTATTAGCTATTATTAATTAATTCCTCCACCATAAAATCATTCTCTTTTTATGGTGTGACCCTGTAGGTTCAGTATTAAGTCGGTAGTAGAAATAAATAATAATAGAACTATTTTATCATTATTTATATAAATTCTCTAATTTATTAAATATGATTAATTAATTAATCACATTTACTCTACATCGTGAGGGATACTTCTCAGCATATCGCGACTATCCGGATAATATGAATTCACTGCTTAGAATACCAAGAAACTATTCAGTGAATAGTTACCGTACAATAAACTCCTTATACCCTACAATGTCTCGATTAAATACAAGGCATGGATCTCGTGTCAAGCCTATCTAATTTAATCACTTGCTTATCATTTACTATGAGTAGTTCTATGCAAATTAGAAACTCCTTTCTAATTTCATTCACTCTGGCCAGAGATTCCTGAACTAGCATAAGTGGATCAGCCTTGAACATTCGCTTCCTTCACTGGAAGGGGTAGATCCTATATTGATCATACACTATCTTCGTGTACAAATTCCTATACCCAGTAGAGCCCTAATAATTGTCCCTGGAGACTAAGAACTAAACCAAAGCATAGTTCAGTGTACACAAGATGACTATGATGACCTCAAGTCTAAGGATACTTGTACAACTATCACTATGTGAACAACTGCTGACACGTGAGTGAACTCCATCAGTTGTTCAGCTGTGCAAGTCATGTTCAGTGAACTTATTCTATAATAAGCACCTACATACTAGCTATAGTGTCACCACACAAATGTCTATGAGAACAGACATCCTTCATAATGAAGCAAGCATAGTATGTACCGATCTTTGCGGATTATTAATTACCAGTTAGTAATCCTATGATCAGGAACTATTTAAGTTTAGAGTTATCATCTTTTAGGTCTCACTATTATGATCTAATCATAATCCATAAAAAGCTTTACTCTAAACTATGGTATATCTTATTTAAACACTTAAATTGATAGAGCCCGTAATAAAAACAAAACAAGTCTTTTATTAATATCAATGAAATCAAAACAGATTACATAAAGAGTTATTCCTAAATCCTAATACATGATTGGACTTAGGACATATTCCTTTCATCTATGTCTTTGGATGGAAGCATGAACTTAGGGGGAGATGCAGGCCCAAGTTATGTTCCAAATTTACCTGAATGGGCATGGACAAAGAAATCTACACCAGGACAGTTTGGTGTAGCCTTGATCAAGCAAGTTATGGCTATTCAAAAGGCCCTTCAGGACACTTCAGATGCTGGTACCAAGGCTATTCTTCAAGCTCATCTAGACTCTCTGTATCTCTTGCAGTTGCAGCACATCAGACAGAATTTGAGTGTGGATGAACTCAAGAAGGATATTGCTGATCTGAAATCCTACAATTCTGAGAGGTTGGATTCAGTTATGCCTTATGGTACAATGCAAGAATTGTTGCTGAGATTGAGGAGAGAATCTGATGCTGACAAGAGGCTGGCCAAGTTGGAGAACAGAGTTCAAGTCATTGAAAACTTTATGGTCACCATTCTTCAAAATCAACAATCTCAGACAAGTCTACTATTGCAGCTGGCAAAAGCACAGGGCTTGACCCCTACCCATGATGATAACAAAAAGGGGGAGAATAAAGGGGAAGGGGAAGGAGAGCCATCAACAAAAGTTCAAATCTCTAAAGTGCTAGTTCCTGCCATCACCACTTCTCCAACACTTCAAATCAAAGGAAAGCTTGATGGAATTGATCTAATCCAGATAGCAGCAGCTGAGATAAAAGTCAAAGAGCAAAGGAGGAGAATTGATGAAAAGATGCAATAAATTTTTGGTTCTACAACTTCAAAATCACAATCTGTGAAGCATAGCACAAAGGTGGAGCCAATCATTATGGAGCTCAAGCCATTAAGGAGAAATTAGGTTGGAGAGACTTCTTCCAAGAATCTGAAACCTATGGTTCTCAAGCACAACAACAGATTCAATAAGGACTCTACAAAGAACCCTCTAAGCCTTGCTCAGTTGAAAGAAGTGGATTTTCCTCTTCCAAAGCCTGATGAAGACAAGGTTTTGGGTGGTAATATCATAAAGCACAAGGAGACCAAGGATGTGGTTGAAAGAATGAACATGGCTATTATCTTTAGAGAGGGAAAGAGTATCTGTGTTATACAAGGACATCCCAAATTCTCAATAGCCAAGAGGGAAGAAGCCAGAAGGTTGAAGGAAGAAGCTAAAAAGCTAAAGGCTGACAGAAGAACACAAGCAAAACTTGAAAAACAGCTAGAGTCAAGTCAAGATGAAGAAAAGAAAGAAATTGAAGACAAGGGTGAAGATGTAGGTATGGGGGACATGCTTAGTGATGATGTGGAAGAAAGAAGTAAGGAAAGAAAGGAATGGCAGAAAGGGAACAGAAAGAAGGCCAATGCAAAAAGGAAGACTATAGATGAAACTGAAGAAACCCAATCAAAATCCAAACCACTACCTTCTATTCCTGAACCCATTGTGCCTGACCTCTTCATAAACATCCATGGTGAAATAATCACTCCTAAGGAGGAACCAATTGATTGGGACACCATCAAATTGCCCACCTTCTTAACCACTTCTCCACCATCAAAGAAACAGAAAAGAAAAATCAAATCAACAACTCCTCTAACCTCAATCAAATTCACTCAGAAGCCTAAGCCTAAGCCACAAGCCTCAAAGGATGATTATGTTCACATTTGTGACATAAAGGAATTTTCAGATATTGAACTCTATCTGGATGAGCTGGAGGAAGTAAGGGGAATAGATGCCTACAGACAGCTTCCAGAAAGACTAGTGTTCAAATACAAAGGAAGTGGGGAAAGGACTTGGCCTCTTTACATAATTCTGAATGAAGGCTAATCTACCTTGGTTAGAGTCTACTCAGCTATAAAAAGGGATTCTGGCTTTACCAGAACTGCCAAAACTAAGATTCTCAACAAGATTGCCAGCATAAGGAAAACTTGGTGGGAGCCAAATGCCTTGCCTAGAACATTACTCATCCAAGAGAGAGGAATTACAGTTCATAAATCACCTCATTGGTTGATGGAGTTCAGAGACAATAAAGGAGTCAAAAGATTTTTCAGACTTGAAGATCAGCTCAAGATTGCCAGTAATGAAACTCTCAAGGATATGCAATCTAAGTTTGACATCAATGAAGAAGATGAAGCTGAATTCTACAGACAACTCCAACTCCAAATAGAGGAGAATGACAGGAGGCTAGGGAAAAAAACAAGGGATCAAAGGAAAAGGAATTAATTTGCTCAGACTAAAGGAGCACCCTTGGAAACAATGTAATTCTTCAATTTTATCTCAGTATACACACTTTTGCAGCACTTTTGAATTTCTACTTTATTTTAGTTCATATGTTTGATAAGTGTTTTGTTATCATCAAGTTAAACCCAAATTTATGCCTACACTTCTAGTGGACATAAATAGGGGGAGATTGTTAGGAATATGTGTATTAGTTTGATGATAAGTTAAACAAAACACTTAAGTAGAAATCTAGTGTTTGTAGCCTCAATGGATAAGACCATTATGGCTATCCGTTGAAGGAGTAGCTTTACTTAGAAATAAGTTTAGTATTGTAGCACATTTCATTCTCTGTATTTAAGTTGTAATTCTTAGATATTGTGGGAAATTATCAGTCATGTTGACTACTAGTGGATATCCAAATAGGAGGGCTAATTGTAAATATTCTATGTCTTGTAATTTTGTATAAGTCAAGTAGTATCAACTGATAGTAAAGACCTTCAACGGATGAGAAACAAAGCTTCAACGGATGTCTCTAAAGTTTCAACGGATAACATCCATCAACGGATGAGTACATCAACGGATAAACCTTCAACTGCTAATGCATCAACGGATAAAGCTTCAACGGATAAGGCATCAACGGATGAAAGCTTCAACGGATGCTTAGTTCAATAGCAGTTGATAGTGACAATTCATAAGCTGACAGAGGCACATGGGTTGACAGAGACAAACTGGAATGTGGCAGCCTCTAGGAGGAATCAAGAAAATGCAGCATTTCCATTCTGGTGCAAACAAGGAAGTATTCAAAGATTCAACTAAACCTAAATTGCACTGGATAGAGAAGTGAAGAAGAAACATGTGAAGAGCCTTTTAATTGTATTTTACAGTTTTGTCTTCACTTGTAAATTTGGTGATATATAAACCAAGTGGCAGCTAGTAATTAGATGGTGAATTTTCCAGAGCTGTTTAGAAAAATTCAGAGAGAAAATCATCTAGTTTGTACTAGGACGCAGCTATGATTTAATTCTTTGAATCACAGATTTTCTGAAATAACACATCTCTGGTGGAACAGCAAATCCACCAGAAAAGTTTTTAAGTTCTTTATGTTCTTTACATTTGTGTTTGAATATATATCTGTATGTATTAGCTTCAAGCAATTCACACGCATTTGCTCACTAAAACACTTAGCCTTAGAAACTGCTCAAAACTTGAAAAAGTTTTGAGATTTACATTCAACCCCTTTTCTGTAAATCTCATTGTTAGTTCACTGGGAATAACAAAGGATGACGAAGATGAAAATTAAGGAGAAGAAGAAATAAGTGAAGGTGACAATGAGGATGATGATGATGACGAAGATGATGATGGTTTTGACGATTTTGAATAACGTCATTTGTATTTTAAAGATGATTTTTAGTAAATTTTGTAATGATTAGGATACTTTATTTATAAGTTATAGTAAATTTTTAATGGGTTTGTGAATTTTTGGTTTTCATGCTAAGTTTTTATGCGTTTACGTCCGGTTAGGGCCAAAAAAATCATAATATTTGACCGTAATATTTCCCAGAAAACCGACCGTCTCCTTTACTAAAACCGACCACCTTCTTGATAAAACCGACCGTCTCCTTAAAGGGGTGGTCAGTTTTAAGGTGGTCGGTTATAAGAATTAAATTGACTTCTGAAATAAAACCGACCACTTTGCACATTTGACCTCGGTCGGTTTTAGCAGTCTTGGTCAAAGTACATTTTTAATACTTATTTTCAACGATCGAACCATACGGATGTTAATTTCATGTCAAAATATGTTTATGCACAAAAAATTAGCACTTTTGAACGAGTACCATTACGTTTTTATAAGTAAATTAACAAATTTAATTAAAAATTAAAAAAAATTGAAAAATATAAATTACACATGATCGAATTGTATGGATGGACTAACGCGGTGAAAACGAACAAATGTACCAAAATTTAGGCTATTTGAAAAATAGTATAATCAAAATCATATGGAATATAATTATTTCAGTAAGTATGTCGGCATTCTATAGACAGAATAAGTTGAACATACCATTCGATACTATAAGTATAATTTTAAAATTTATTTTTAACGATCGAACCATACGGATGTTAACTTCATGTAAAAATATATTAATGCACAAAAAATTAGCATATTTGAACGATCACAAATACGTTTTTATAAGAAAATTAGCAATTTTGATTAAAAAAGTGAAATAATTAAAAAATATAAATTATGAAATACACATGATCGAACCGTACGGATGAACCGACGCGGTAAAAACGAGCAAATGTACCAAAAATTAAGTTATTTAAATAATAATAATCATCTTTTTATAAGATTTTTTTTAATTTAGGGGTTTGTAACCCCTAAACCCCAAAATTAAAAAAAAATAAAAATTAAATACTATAAAACCGACCACTTTGGGTCATAACCGACCACCTAAAAAAATGCGGGTTTTTTTGGGAAAAATTAAAAAACCCCGCCTAGAGCAAAACGACACCGTTTTGCATGTTGCACAGGGTTCAAGGTTAAAACCGACCGACCTGGTGGTCGGTTTTAAGTGCCAGACGGTCGGTTTTAAGTCTGTTATAAATAAAAAAACGGTTCACTTTTCTTTTCTCTATTTCTTTATCTATCCCTCTATCTCTCTCTTACACTCAAAACTTCACTAAAATACTTCGATTCAATGGCGTATTCACGAAGGAGCCCCAAATCATCTCTCATAGCCTCCGGTTTCGCTCTCGATGTAAGATTTTCTTACGATTAAGATATTGTTTTACTCGATTGCATATATGTGTGTATGTGTATGTATTTTTTGTGTTTATATATATGATTCGAAGTTAATTATATGTTTTTTTGTGTTTGTTAAAGTATTATTCTCACATAAATTGATGTGTTTCACTTCAAATCGAACTTCATTGATTTTTCAATTTTTATGTAAAGTTTTGCATGTTAAACATTCGTCGGTTATGTCAATTTGTTTAATATAGGTTAAAGTCATAATTTTTGGGTGTTTCGTCGGTTTGTTTACTCTTTTTAGAAGTATAAATGTATTTTTAGGGTTAATTTTTAGGGGTTTGCTCTCGTTAACACATAAAAGTACTCGAATGGATAATTCTCACTTAAATTGAAGTTCATATGATTTTTCAGTTTTCATGTAAAATTTTGCATGTAAAAGATTCGTCGGTTTTGTCAATTTGTTGAATATATGTATAAGTATAAATTTTAGGGTTTTTGTCAGTTTGTTTACGTTTAGGTAGAAGTATAAATGTATTTTTAGGGTTAATTTGTAGGGGTTTGCTCTTGTAAACATGATCCGTACGCAAAAATGGATAAATATTGCACTTTATATGTGAGTTTGGAACTTTAATTTATTGTATATATAGATTAAGTTGATTTAATAGTTTAATTTGCGTAATTAAATAATGCTCTAATTAGTTTTGTTTATTTTTATCGTTAATTTGTGAAATGGATACGTTTATATGCATTTTATATGCATTTTATGTGATTTTAAATGCTTTTTTATGTAATGTGATTTACTAATGCAAGTCATTTCATCGATTTGTTTGTTTTCATATTGGCTAATATATTTTTATTATTTATTTTAAGATCTTTTTGCTTGGATGTTGACATTGGTTATGATAAGTCTTGTGGTGTTGGCGATGGCGAAAAAAGGGAAGGGGAAAGACAAAGAGCCGGAAAAAGATAAGAGGAAGGAAAAGGCCAAGGGAAAGGCCAAAGTCGTGAGTAAGAAGGGCAAGGGCAAGGGTGCAAAGGGAAAAGGAGGGAATTTGCATTTGCAGGATGAGCCGACGGATTCGGATTCGTACCCGAATGATCCGACTCGGCACATGACAAATACGGAGGAGCGAGAATGGCGAGGAAGGCGACCTCGATCACATTCGAGTGGCATATATGGAGAGAAACCGCCATTGAAGCCATATCGCATTGATATCTCCGATGGACAGTAAGTTAAAAAGTTTTTAAATTGCATTATTCCTATATGTTTATATTTTTGGTTTTGTTCAATATTGTTATGTGAATTGTTAATGTTTATTGTTTTCTTTTGTTTAAATATAGTATTGAAGATGATACGGCTAAGAAAACGCTTTTGGCTATGATTCGGGAGAAGTGGCCACTTGGGCGTTACACTTATACCGATATCGAAGAACGTCACCCGGGTTGGTTGAATGCAAGAGTCGAGGAGTTTCAAGTAAGTTAATTTTATATTTTTTATTGTCATTTATTTCTTGATTTTATGATGCATTTATCCTCGTTTTCTTTTTCTTGTAATTTTAGAAATATTATAGGCATCTTAAGGGGCAAAGCCGTTCAAAGGCCCAAAAAATTGTGGAAGAACACATTAAAGTGACGATAAAAAGGACTTTGAACGAGCTTAAGAAGAGGATGGAGCGAAAAGCAAGGGAGGAGGGCGTGAGCAAGTTGTCTTTGAAGCCGCCTTATTAGTCCGTTCCTTTTTGGAAGGACCTTTTGGAGTATTGGGAGAAGAATGAAGGACACTTGCACCGGTCATCGGTTGGATCCACCAACCGACAACAAGTTGAAAGATTGCATAGTGCCGGTGCAAGGTCATTCAATAAAGTTCGGGAGGTAATATTATTATATTCCATCACACACACATACATACACGTTCACCATATTTAATATAATCAACTAATTATTAGGACGTGCTAATATAAGTTATTTAATATTTTGAAAGGTAATGACGAACAAGAACAAGAAAAAGCCGACGAGACTCGAGGTGTGGGATAAATGTCATAGGAAAGTTGGATCCGATCCGGAAAATCCCGTCTACACTACACCGACCGCCATGCATATTGCGGTAATTTTTATTTACTTTTATGACCATTTTATGTGATTTTAAATGCATCTTTAATAAGTGAATTTATATGTATTTTCATGTGATTTTAAATGCATTTTTATGTTTTTTTATATACATTTTTATGTGATTTTAAATCCATATTTAATAAGTGAATTTATATGTATTTTCATGTGATTTTATATGCATTTTTATGTGATTTTAAATGCATCTTTAATATGTGATTTTATATGTATTTAATGTAATTTTAAATGCATTTTTATGTGATTTTATATGCATTTTTATGTGATTTTAAATGCACCTTTAATATGTGATTTTATATGTATTTTTATGTGATTTTAAATGTACTTTAATGTGATTTTAAATGTATTTTAATGTGATTTTATATGCATATTTAATATGTGATTTTATATGTATTTATGTGATTTTAAATGCATTTTTATATGTGATTTTATATGCATTTTTATGTGATTTTAAATGCATCCTTAATATGTGATTTTATATGTATTTATGTGATTTTAAATGCATTTTTATATGTGATTTTATATGTATTTTTATTTGATTTTAAATGCATAGTTAATTGTTTTAAATGAACTTGTAGGAACGATATGCCGCCATTCTCGAGCGCATGCCCGTGGAGGTTACACAAACGGGTGATCGGGATGAGCCGTGGGATTGGTGGATGGAAGCGTTGGAGGTCCCCCAAGGTACAAAGCCGGAAAAGAATTATGTGGTGGGGTTCCCCAATGCTCGGGCCACCGATCTCTTGCCTACACTTGCTACCCGGTACCGAGATTCCACACGGAATGAAGCCGGCTCATCCTCATCCGCTCCGAGACAACGTGAAGCCATCCCCGACAATGTATATCTTACCTTCGTGAGGAATGTGCTTACAGAGATCCGTGCTAATCCAAATCGGTTTGCTCGCCAACTTTCCGATGCGGAAATAGCTACATTCGCACGTACCGCTCTCGAGGCCTCGGATCCATCCTCCGATCCTGGCCAAAGGTTGCAATGGAATAACCTTATCGGTGGCGAGATCATGCATATCATGGACTCCTTGATTAAAGATATCGTCCAAAAGACAGAAGCTCGTGTTGCGGAGGTATAATTTTTGACCTTCTTGTTTATTTATTATTTTCATTCACATGTAAATTTTGTTTCTTCTTTTTAACTAGTTTAATTAAACTTGTATCTAGGAAAACAATCGGCGTGCTATGGAAGTCGATAAGGATTACACGTCCGAGGATGAGACCTCCGATGATGAGGACTTTGATGATGGCGACGGTGATGGCGGCGGTGATGGCGGTGGATCGTCCGATGTTGATTTGTCAGATTAGTTTATATTGATTGGTTTTAAGACTATTGTAATTTGATGGTTATGGGATGTAATATAATACATTGTGATGGTTTTAAGACTATGATGATGTAATGATACGGTTTAATCCTCCGGTTATCGGAGTTTGTGAATGTTTGCGTTGGATTTAATTACTATGGTTTAATTATGAAATTTACTAGTTTTTGCGAATGATTTTGAGTAGTATAGTTTAATGATTATCATTGTTGTTTATTTTGGTTGTTTGGTTGTTTGGTTGTGATTGGATTGGATTTGTGTATTGATTTGGTTTGGTATCCAGGGGCTGCAGAAAAACCTGCAATTTTTTTTAAAATCAGACCTTAAAACCGACCGACAATAGGCATAACCGACCACTTTTGACCATTACAAAACCCAGAAAACCGACCGTCAGGTGACATAACCGACCACCTTCTTCATAAAACCGACCGTCTTCTTTAGAGGGTGGTCGGTTTTAGGACGGTCGGTTATGACATTTAAGTTAGCTTCTGAAATAAAACCGACCGATGTGCACACTTTGACCACAGTCGGTTATGAGTTCCAGTCAACATTTTAAAAATAGACATAACCGACCGTCTTCTTTAGAGGGTGGTCGGTTTTAGGACGGTCGGTTATGAAGTTTAAGTTAGCTTCTGAAATAAAACCGACCGATGTGCACACTTTGACCACGGTCGGTTATGAGTTTCAGTCAACATTTAGAAATAGACATAACCGACCACCTGCGGTCGGTTATGACTCAGTGACGTGGCGACACGTGTGCACACATGTTACCACGTGTACACAGTGACCCCACATTTTAGTAAAATGCCCAGGCACTTAACCGACTACTGTGTTGGTCGGTTATGAGGCTTAAATCCGACCAAAGGTCATAACCGACCAGGCTAAAACCAACCACCCCTGTGGTCGGTTATGACCCTTTTAACCGACCGTTTTGCCTCTTAACCGACCGTTTTTGACGGTCGGTTTTGTCCTGTTTTCTTGTAGTGAGGCGTCTAACTGAAGGACAATCTTAGTAACAAGTGAGGTTTCAGGTTGCTCCGGAAGAATGGACTCTGCAACAACTACCTTTCCCTCATCCGCAAGTGCTTGGTAACAATTTATCAAGAATCTCAAACACTTTTCATCACTCCAATTGTGACATATCCACTGCAGAGTTCACAAAGTCATGAACTAGCGGATAAATTTAAATTAGCAAAAAGGGAAAGGGTTAGTTAATTATCAGAATTTACGCGACACACACTGATATGTAAACACATTACAAACCTTCAAAAATATGCATCTCCTTTTGGCACGCTAGTAAACATGTCCCCTCCAATATGTTCCAAACCTATACACGCACATATTACTAAATTTTGTGCAGTGAACTAAAAGAAATGTGTGGAAAGAGCTATAATTTACGGTGGTTTCTTTAGTTATATTATGCAAATTATGTACCATTACTATATATTAGATGGAGCATCTTTGACAACGTGGGGAAGATCGAAGTTGATCCCTCTAATAGTAGGGTACTTGGAGATGATTGCATGAAGGGAAGCTCCTGTACCACCACCGACGTCAAGTCAACTAAAGACGTAAGACCTTCGAAACCATTGTAATTTTCGAGGATCTTATTCATGATAATTGTAGAATGATCTTTCATAGCTTGGTTAAAGATCAAGTTGAATCGAGAGTCTGTGCCAGTATAATCATATATGTTCATTCCAAAGGCCTTTTTAAATGGAAGTCCGCCATCGAGAACAGCATCTTTCAAGTAGTACCCGTATATAAATAGAGTAGTCATCATGATAAATTCACGACAATGCAAGAGTTTTTAATGTAAATAGAAGAGAACAGAATACATTACCAGCTCTCCCACATAATCTTATCATTAGCCATGAGCAAAAGAGGTGTCATGGAGATGAAATTACACCTAGAGGGGGGTGAATAGGTGATTATGGCTAACTAAGATTACTTTTAAATTTTACCCGATAATAGCTTACTGAGATTTTACCAACTGAACTATAATCTGACAATGATAGTAAGCTGATATGACTAAATGCAATGTAGAAAATAATGTGCAGGAAAGTAAATAGAACACACAAGAATTTTAGCCAGGTTCGACCCCTAAGCCCCTATGGTCTACGTCCTGGTCCCTTACCAACTTGGTAAGAGAATATATTATTGATCAATGAAGGTTACAACTACAAGATACAACAATATATCTCCCTTTATCCCAGCTGCTGATAATGGCTTGCTGAAACCTTGTTTAAGAACCTGCTCTCTAAGTACTATACTACCCCGTAGTACAAACTCCTCTAGCAAGTACCACTAAACCCTTGTTTCCCTAGCCAACTTATCCAGCAACTAATCAATACAATTTGAACAATACAAATCAATGATAAAGTTTACATCTCAAACTATAAACTCTCTCTAAGATAAAACACGTGTATATATTTAGAGCTCGAGAGTATTTTGAAATCAATAAAGATCAGGAGTTGTATGTGTTCTTGCTTGCAAAGTCGTCTAAAAAAACTGCAAGAAACCACATATATAACCACACATTAACATTTGAAAACAGCCTCAACAAATTACAACGGCTAGAAGCCAATTCTACCGTGTAAGATCGTTGGGATGGTTTTCCAACGTTCATGTGTACGTTAGATAGAAGAGAAACACATAAGTCCAACGTTCAGAAAATATCTCTTCTATTTAGTAGAGGATAAAATGTTTTAATCAGAATATAGAAGAAAGAGTTTGAAAGAGAAATAAACTCCTATTCTTTAGGAAATCAATTTGAATGAATAAAAACAATTTATAATTGAGCTCTATATATATCATGCACGTTTAATATATTAGAGAAGTCCTTACAACTGATATATATGAAGATCCTATAAAATCTCCAAGAAATTCGACTTCCTTGTTGAATCTGGACTGTGCATCTTGGCTTGCTGTTATTCTGACAATCGTGATCATAGCTTGCTGAAATAGATTACTGTCTTAAGATAGCTTGCTGTCATGATACTTAAACAGCACTGATATCAAGCTGTTATATCCTGCAAACATTCTCAAATAACAACATAATGGCTTGCTGTGTTGTGATCATCAAAACTAAGGAGTTACAATCTCCCCCTTTTTGATGATTACACACATTTAGGAGAATTATAAAAACTCCCCCTAAATCTATGCATATCTCAAAAACTTATAACATGTTACTGCAATTAATATAAATGACACATATGCATATCCAAATATCCAATCATAACTAACAACCAGCATAAATCATTACATCAAGTCTTAAAAACCAAAAGTCAATTAAGTCTTAAATAACAGCCAACATAAACCAAGTAGCATCATAACCCAAGTAGCAAACCACAGATTAAACATAAGCCAACTCATAAGCCAACTAGTCAACAGAAATTCTTAACCATAAGTCAACAGAAGATAGTCTTAATAACCAAACAGAAATAAACATAAGCATAAAATAAGTCTCCTAAATTTCTCCCCCTTTAAGCATCAAAAAGATCTAGGTTGAAGGCTGATCAGAAGTGTTGACAGCATCATCCTTTGGAGAAAAATAAGCATCTGGCTGATCTTCATTTTCCATATCTCCAGCAGCATTTACCAAATCATCTAGTCCAGTTTCCAAAACAACATTTGATTGAGAAGCCGAGGGTTTTGCAGCAGACATGAAGTTAAGCATAATATCTTTCAATCCCTTAATCTCAGTCTTCAGCTGATTCACTTGCTCTGTAGTAGCATCCATATGTCCAAAAAGCAGAGTATTGTCATCTTGAATACCCTTAAGCAATTGCATCATCTCAGCAGTTGGAGAAAAGGCTGAGGGCTCAGCTACAGCAGGGGTTTCAGTAGGTAGAGTAAGAATGATCCTGACCAACTCACCATTTTCAATATGCAGGTTGGACATTGCTATGGTTTTAGCATCCAACACCTCCTTGACAGACAACTTATCAGCAGACTTAAGATCAATCTTAAATGAGTCAAAAATCTTGGATAATAACAACCCATAAGGCAAACCTATTTTCTTCTGATTCACAGCAGCTAGCATATTCTTGAGAATCAAATGAGACAAGTCAAAAGCCCTACCGGCTAAAATCATGGCAACCACAGTAACATCCTGACAACTGAAAGTGGATTTATTTCCACCTCTAGGACACACATTAGCACGACAAATTTTAAACAGAAAATGAGCCATTGGAGTGACTAAAGTAGTGGATGGAGGTTAGGGATTTTCTTCCATATTGCTATCAGACCCTAACAGCAACTTAAATTGATCCATTATAGAAAAATCAGGTAACACAACAAAACCCTTTTCAATAAAAACCTCAATCTCAGTTGGATTCTCAAACTTAATTAATGAGCTAAGAAAAGGAGGGTTCAATCGAATGCGCTTATCACGAACTGTGGACACACAATTACCAAACTTATCCTCATGCAAATTTGCATAAAATTCACGAACTAAATCAGGGTAATAAACTTTCGGTAATTCAAGCACAAAATTATCCATCCCAACAGTCTTAAACAAAGCTAAAGCACCAGATTGTTGAAGAAGCTTACCGACGACTGGAATACCCAGAAGAATGGGACGAGAATCCAATGCATTCTCGGTGAACCTCTGTTCCAAATCCGGAGAGTCAAATGATAGAGTGATCTTGAGCTTCTTGTAATCAGGAGTTTGAGACACTTCATCGGCACTTTCATTTCCCAAATCAACCACAGTGTTATCTTGTTTAGAGACAGTATGATTGGCGAGAAGACCTGATTTCCTTGTTGCTCGAACCATGATGAGATCAAATTGCGATGATGTTGGAGAGAAGACGGTAAGTAGAAAAATAACTGAGCGGCGGTGAAATAAGAATTGAAACCCTAACCCGTGTTTTGATAGCCTTTTTAGGGGAGAATTTAGGATAAGATTTAAAAACAAATAATAATTATCCTAATTCTAACACTTATCAAAATAACATCTTAAATCTATCTAAAACACCATAATTAGCACTTTATTCATTTAACAATTAAATCAGCAAATCATGCAAATATTTAAACATAATTAAACAGAGAATGACATATCATAATTAACAAAAAATAACTTAACACAAAAAATGTCATTTAAATAACCAATCATAGTAAGCTAACATGAAAAATGATAGTAAGCTAACATTACCAAATTTCCAAAGATAGCTTGCCATTATACACTGCACATGCCAAGTTCCCTTCGAATGGTAGAAAATCTTGCTTCGCCAAGGGGTTTTGTAAAGATATCTGCCAATTGATATTCAGTAGGTACAAAAACTAATTCAATCTTACCTTTGGCAGCATTATCTCTCAAGAAATGATGACGAACATCAATATGCTTTGTTCTTGAGTGATTAACTGGATTCTTTGATATGTTGATGGTGCTAGTGTTGTCACAATAGATTGGAACTTTGCCACACTTGATTCCAAAATCTCGTAGAGTCTGAATCATCCACAAAATTTGAGAGCAACAACTACCAGCTGCCAAATACTCACCTTCTGCTGTGGATAATGCAACTGAAGTTTGTTTCTTACTTTGCCAAGATACGAGACTTTGTCCTAAATATGTACAAACACCACTTGTGCTCTTTCTATCAGTTTGACAACCTGCATAGTCAGCATCACTATACCCCACAAGATCAAATGTGCTTGTAATAGGATAGAATAACCCAAGATTAATAGTCCCAATTAAATATCGAAATATTCTTTTAACTGCATTTAAGTGTGATTCCTTAGGTTTAGCTTGAAAACGAGCACAAACACATACACTATACATAATATCTGGCCGAGAAGCAGTAAGATATAAAAGACTACCAATCATACCTCTATACTTCTTGATATCAACATCTTTACCTTTTTCATCCGATGTCAGCTTGCTATTTTGATTCATTGGAGTAGATTTCGGCTTGACATTGTCAAAACCAAATCTGGTTAGCAAATTCTTGACATATTTTGATTGATGCACATAAATTCCATCTTTAGATTGTTTAATTTGGAGCCCCAAGAAATAATTGAGCTCACCCATCATGCTCATGTCAAATTCACTGCTCATACACTTAGAAAACCACTCACACATAGAATCATTAGTGGATCCAAAGATTATATCATCTACATATATCTGGACAATCAAAATATCATTACCATTTTGCTTAGTAAATAAAGTAGGATCAATTTTACCTCGAATGAAGCCATTTTTGATCAAAAACTTACTAAGCCTCTTGTACCAAGCCCTTGGTGCTTGCTTTAAGCCATATAATGCCTTCTTGAGCTTGTAAACATAGTCCGGATGTTGTTCATGTTCAAAACCAGGGGGTTGCTTAACATAAACTTCCTCTTCCAGAAATAAATTAAGAAAAGCACTTTTTACATCCATTTGATGTAGCTTGATCTTCTTGTAGCATGCATAAGCAAGAAGCATCCTAATTGATTCCAATCTAGCTACTGGAGCATAAGTTTGATCAAAGTCAATGCCTTCTTGTTGGTTGTACCCTTGTGCTACGAGCCTTGCTTTATTTTGAGTAACAGTACCAAATTCATCCACTTTATTCTTGAAAATCCATTTTGTACCAATGATTGAAGCATCCTTTGGTGGCTTGACCAGTTCCCAAACATCACATCGTTCGAATTGATTGAGTTCTTCTTGCATAGCCGTGATCCAATTTTCATCTTCAAGTACTTCTTTGACATTTTTAGGTTCCTCTTGAGCTAAAAATGCAGCATAAGCACAAAAATTTGCAGTGCCTTTTCTTGTCTTGAGACCATCAGAAATATAACCAATAACCTGTTCTGGAGGGTGATTCTTCACTGTCCGTGTAGCTTTTGGCAATGAATGCTTTGCAATATCTTCATGTGAAGTCTTCCTTATCTTAGATGGAGGAGCTAAGTCTTCACCATCATAGATTGGCATTTTATCCTTTGCTCTATTTCCTCTAGGACCATCAAGAGTCATCTTTGCCATCTTTATCCTTGAACTCAAAAGGACCCTTCTGAACAACTCTCAAAGCTAGTGGCTCCCTGGATAGATACACTTCCATGCGACCTTTCCACCAGTTATAGTTTTCTGTACCAAGCAAGAGAGGTGCTCGGTAATCTGAGGTTCCTTCGGGATATTTGTCAGCCATTTCGATCGAATACTATTCCTGTTACAGAAAGATTAGTATACCAAAGCTCTGATACCAACTGAAATTACACCTAGAGGGGGGGTGAATAGGTGATTATGGCTAACTAAGATTACTTTTAAATTTTACCCGATAATAGCTTACTGAGATTTTACCAACTGAACTATAATCTGATAATGATAGTAAGCTGATATGACTAAATACAATGCAGAAAATAATGTGCAGGAAAGTAAATAGAACACACAAGAATTTTAGCCAGGTTCGACCCCTAAGCCCCTATGGTCTACGTCCTGGTCCCTTACCAACTTGGTAAGAGAATATATTATTGATCAATGAAGGTTACAACTACAAGATACAACAATATATCTCCCTTTATCCCAGCTGCTGATAATGGCTTGTTGAAACCCTGTTTAAGAACCTGCTCTCTAAGTACTATACTACCCCGTAGTACAAACTCCTCTAGCAAGTACCACTAAACCCTTGTTTCCCTAGCCAACTTATCCAGCAACTAATCAATACAATTTGAACAATACAAATCAATGATAAAGTTTACAACTCAAACTATAAACTCTCTCTAAGATAAAACACGTGTATATATTTAGAGCTCGAGAGTATTTTGAAATCAATAAAGATCAGGAGTTGTATGTATTCTTGCTTGCAAAGTCGTCTAAAAAAAACTGCAAGAAACCACATGTATAACCACACATTAACATTTGAAAACAGCCTCAACAAATTACAACGGCTAGAATCCAATTCTACCGTGTAAGATCGTTGGGATGGTTTTCCAACGTTCATGTGTACGTTAGATAGAAGAGAAACACAGAAGTCCAACGTTCAGAAAATATCTCTTCTATTTAGTAGAGGATAAAACGTTTTAATCAGAATATAGAAGAAAGAGTTTGAAAGAGAAACAAACTCCTATTCTTTAGGAAATCAATTTGAATGATTAAAAACAATTTATAATTGAGCTCTATATATATCATGCACGTTTAATATATTAGAGAAGTCCTTACAACTGATATATATGAAGATCCTATAAAATCTCCAAGAAATTCGACTTCCTTGTTGAATCTGGATTGTGCATCTTGGCTTGCTGTTATTCTGACAATCGTGATCATAGCTTGCTGAAATAGATTACTGTCTTATGATAGCTTGCTGTCATGATACTTAAACAGCACTGATATCAAGGTGTTATATTCTGCAAACATTCTCAACTAACAACATGATGGCTTGCTGTGTTGTGATCATCAAAACTAAGGAGTTACAGGAGACACCGTCTGTATTTTTAGTCAAATATCTGCAGACTGGCATTAAGCCATACCTCCTCACTTGGAGACCATTAGGTAGCTCAACAAGATTACATTTGAGAACCAAGTAGCTAGCCGGGATTTTGAGTATACGGTCAGGCATAAGCGCTGCATCAAGGTTTGATGTGGGCAGCATGGAGGCTAACACATTCGGAGTTATGTAGGCTCCCGGGCCAGCATTAGCAATGATCTCCAAAAGGTCAAGCTCAATGGCCACTTTCAGAGTCATGGGAAGTACAGAAGCAGTTGCGAGTTGCAATGCAAACAAACAAGCTTCTTCTGCTTCAGATGCAGTACTCTTGATATGCGCCATTGCTTGATTTCATTAGATGAGTGTGACTATGGGACGTACTTTTATAAGATGGTTTGTTGCACACTTTCTTTCTTGTTAGGTTATTAAATTTTACTTTCTTATTAGACCAACCTTTTTGATTACTATAAGGTGCTTAAAGATGACTTCCGACACTCTTTCGAAATATCTGAAGTTGGTTGTGGTCGAATATTCATTACCTAGTATTGGCCAGGTGAAAAAGATTAAATATATGTTGGTAGACAATATTTGTACTTCTTTGAAAGTATTTCTTCTTTGCATGAAGAAAGTCCCACTGCAGAATATATTCTGTTGTTCAATTTAGAAATATTCAACTCCCATGAACACTTACTATCTAATGCCTAAACAGGAAAAAAGAATTCTTTATATTTACTTTTAGTTTACAAATGGAGGCAATCTTATTCTCACATTCAGTATACAGATTTTTGCAGGAGGAAATCTACAGAAGCCAATAAATTTATGCACATTTTCTTTTGCATGCACTTAACTTAACATGGTAGGAATGGAACTCCAAACCCTACCTGTATAGAGATCCCGGTGCCATGTTAAGACCATACATGTTAACTAACCGGTCACTTTGAAACCTTAAGGTGTCAAAAGAAGGTCATCTTATACTCTTCAATATCAACACACTTTAATAAGATGACAGGCAAAAAATATATACGACTATTACCCCCGGGAAGTAATGACTAAGTTTTTTGGGAGCTGGAAGGGCAGCAACAGTAAATATCAGTGACAACTGATTGAGCCAAGATTAAAGGAGTGAAGTTGAACATATTGTGTCCATCCACATACATATTGTAGAGTACTAAAGTATCATTTGGCACATAAAGGACAATAGATTCTGGAATAAGATTATCACTGGTAAAGTTTAGATACTGAAAATGTAAAAAGAACTTGCTACATGAAACTCGAGGCTGTAATTAGTCATGGTATTTTTTGCACAGGAGGTCTGTGTTGGAAACGTGATGAGTTTGCAAAATATATATTTATATTTTTAGTATAACTCAAACAAACAATATATATTTATAATGTTAATACAAGCAACAGAGTACTCGATTTTTACTCAAAATAGGCCACTGCCTTTATACTCTAAAATTAGAGCTTCAGCTCTTTTGCTACAACTGTGGTGTAGATGTGTATATCAACTTTTCTTCAGTACATATTATCAGAAACATACATCCTTATTTATAGGCTACAAAGACCTGGTTTACATCATGCCTTACCTCACACAATATTTATTATTGTAGCCTACTATATTGACTGCATAATCTTCTTAATTTCACCGTAAACCGTGTTACAGCTATATACATCCAGGCAATATTTTCTAAACTTGTGCAGCCTATCATTTTCCACGCTATTTACTCTTTAACAACCAAGCCTTCTATGCTAAGTTTACTTCAGTTTAAAATACTTCCGTTTTATCCACATCTGTAACACCTTGCATGCATATATCTTTGACTTAGGCCATTAACTTTAGCCTACCATATTTTCACGAAGCTATTATTGCTGTAACTTTATTCAACCAAGTTATTTTTTTTATTTTTGTCTCGGGAGATTTTGCAAATTCTAACAGTCTGCTATAAACACGAATAGCGATGAAAATTCTAGTTCATCTGCTAAGTTAATATCTTCCGGGTATTCTATTAAGGCGGCTTGGAATTGCTTCCGGAGAATCTTTCAAATTTCCACAAGAATTTTCCACTTTGATGCTAATCTCCCCACTTGCTTGTACTTGAAAACTATGTTCATAAGAAACCAATGTTTCTTTTTTGTTTTATAGTCAGGAGACTATTCAATCTGGCCACCAGTCGATGTTTCTCGGAACAACCATGATATCTTAATAGGCAAATGTTCCATGTGGAACACTTAAACCTTGACCTTCTTAGACGGTTGCAGTACGTAATGCAAAACAATATAAGTGGTCTATAAGAATCTATGATTTAAGTGGTCTGCACTGAACACAACTATATCTTAACATGAGCACTAGCATGATAGAGATTACAGAGCACTTGACACATCCGGGTCACAACCTATTACAACTTGAGAGCAACAAAGAATACCTTTGTGGTTGCTGCAAAACATTTGGATCCGGCAAAACTTTTCAATGCAGCTCATGTAGCGACTTCAATATGCATGAGTTTTGTGCCAAGTGTCCTGAACAACTCTCTACGTTTATGCACCCTCTCCACCGCTTAAGTCTAGTGGTCCGTAAGGCACATGGCATGCGGAAAAATAATCGTACCTGTGATGTATGCGAAGACGACATTGAGGGTTATTTCTATCGGTGCAAAGATTGCGATTTTGATCTGCATCCAGTATGTACGGAATTGCCTCAAAACTTGAGGCATGCACTTCATGTTGAGCACCCTTTGGTGCTACAGAAGCCAACAATCGATGCTCCTTGTTGCGTATGTAAACTTGGCGCTATAGGTGTGGGGAATGTGATGGCTTTGATATTCATTTGGATTGTGTGCTAGTAGTGGTATCTTCAACTACCACTAGAAATATTCAATTCTCACCGCCATACACACTACAAACCCCGCCACAGCCACCATTTCACGGTGCTTGTTGGGTGCCTCCTGGCTATTCTTATCCATATTTGCAACAACCACCACTTCACGGTGGTGGTTGGGGGCCTCCTGGCTATTCTTATCCATATTTGCCACAACCACCACATCACGGTGGTGGTGTGCCTCCTGGTTATTCATATCCATATCATAACATGTACAACTTTGGCTTTGTAAATGCTCAAGCACATCTATATAATCCTGTATATCATCATCATCATCAACCTGGCTATGTGCAAGCATATAACATGTATAATCCTGCATTTAGCATGTATAACAGTACACATTACAACCCTTCTGGTTGTGGAAATTGCAAGCCGGAGGCACATAATGAGATGAACAACCCCGATGTCGTCGGGACAGCTCAAGGTAACGAAAACCAAGATCATCATGTCGGATCACCAAATAAGATGCAAAATTGCGCAAAACATGATGATGATCATCATCATCAGCAGCAGCAGCAAATAGTTGGTTCAAACATGAAGATGTCACGACGTAAAAGAATGTTTAAAGTTGTTGGTGAATTAGCAATTGGAGTACTTTCAAGTGTTATTTTCGGAGTAGCATTCCCTGATTTATCATAAAACCCATGTAACATAAGCTTCTTTAATTAGCCTCTGTTTTTGTTTGATTAGATACTGAATCGAGGGTCTGTGCTAGTATAATCGTATACTATGTTCTTTCCAAAGGCCTTTCAAGTAGTACCTATATATAAGTAGACTAATCATCTTGATAAATCCACGAAATTGCAAGAGTTTTTAATGTTAAAAGAAGAGAAGATAATACATTAGTAGCACATACATTATGAGTTTTTAACGTTATCATTAATGCAAGAGTTCTCAGACAAAAGTTAAAGAGAGCAAATACACTTCAAGTTTTATTTTCACTACAGAAATTTATTGTGTTGCTAGAGAAATGGACTTCTAATAATACACCCAAAGAACTTGTTACCCATATCAAGCTCTACTTGCACAATTCCATAATCCAAATATCAAAAGCGCAGCACGCCTTGTTGAAACGTTTAAATCCTGCACGTTTAGCTAAGGCCTCGAATTATTTTTCAGTCCTTTCTCTTCCTCCAGGAATATGTGCCAACATAATAGCATCAAAATGAATGGCTGTCCTAGTTGCATTTTCGTTTCCAGGATGCTCCGGAAGAATGGAGTCTGCTATTATTAATTTTCCATTTTCCGCGAGTGCTTGGTAACAATTCATCAACAACTTCAGGCATTGTTCGTCGCTCCAATTATAACATATCCACTGCGAAGATCACAAGGTAAATTATCAGTAAACAGATTAATCAGTTTCAAATTTTGTAATTAATTATCCGATTATGTATACAACCTTCAAAAATATGGCATCTCCTGTTGGCACACTAGCAAACATATCCCCTCCAACGTGTTCCACGCCTGTACACACGCATAAGAATTAACTGGAGTTTAATTTAACTCAGGAAACAAAACGCAGAAGGATATATACATTTGTGTTCTACATGTGCAGGGACTAAAGAGTGTTGATGTACCAGTATTATAAGATGGAGCATCTTCAACAACGTGGGGGAGATCGAAATTGATTCCTTTAATTGTTGGGTACTTGGAGATAATTGAACTAAGGGTAGCCCCGGTACCACCACCAACATCAACTAAAGTCCTGAGACCTTTGAAACCATCGTATTTCTCAAGGATCTTTTTCATGATAACGGTAGAATGATTTTTCATAGCATGGTTAAAGATCTTATTGAATCGAGGATCTGTGCCAGTATAATCATATACATTCATTCCATCATTGCGTAGTACCTGTAATAATTAGCATTGCGTTAAATTTATGACTTTGCCAAAGTTTGTGTAGTTGAACAGTATAAGATCTGGTTGGGACCTTACTCACACCTTAATATTTTAGATTGACCAGTTACTTAACATGTATTTCTAGTATTAGAGCAAGAATATATTACCAGCTTTCCATCATAATCTTATCCATATTCAGAAGCGTAAGAGGTGCCATGGAGACTCCATCTGCATTTTTTGTCAAAAATTTGCAAACATTCGCTAATCCATATTTTCGCTCGACTTGACCATTGGCTAGCTCATTAAGCCCCCATTTAAGAATGGAGTAGCTAGCCAGGACTCGGAGGATGCGGTCGATCATAACCGGTGCATCCAAGTTTTTGAAGTGGGCAGCATAACCTACCTACCAAGCAAATCAAACCAGAAAAATTTGGTAGGAATTGCTCTACCATTTCCTACCAACCCGTAAACTGGTAGGAATTGCTCTAGGTGGGGCCCAGATTTTATACACGCAAGTACCAAAACCTACCAATATTTGTGGGAAACTCAAAACCTACCAATTTTGGTAGGTTTTGACCAAAATTTGATACCGAAATGGTCCCACCAACCACGTCATCAGCCCTCACTTATTTTATTGATTAAACTTTTTTATGAAAAAAGAAATAATATCATCAATCCGAGACCATTTCCTACCAAGTTTGGTGGGAAAGTTTTTCCTACCAAGGTTGGTAGGTTTTGGTAGAATCTTAATGTTATATATTGTTAAGAATATATAACATTTTTCTGAAGCATAAATAAATATCAATAATTCAGGTCGTTTCCTACCAATATTGGTAGGAAATGGGAGAAAACTAAGAAAAATATGTTTTTTCCACTTTTCGCTCATTGTTTGTCACATTTTCGTTGATCATACTCTAAAAACATAAATATCTATTCATTTTAATAGTGAAACTCTAAAAGTTAGTTGATTACACTTAGAGTCCGTGTTTCCATTTATTTTTTGGATAATTATAATTATTATGAAAAAAAATATTAAATATGAAAATGATTCGATAAATTAAAACTTTTCAAGTGAAATGTCATTTTATAGTGAAATAAAACTAGAAAAAAAAAATTGAGTAAGAAAACAATTATGAATAAGAAAATCATTTAGAAAACAGAACGTCGAGATTGTTCGAAGATTGAGTTAGATTTTCAATTCAAAGTTTCGGGGATGGGTTAGACATTTGGATTTTTTTAATAATCCAACCTTACGGATGATTATATATATGAGTTTTATACATGTAATTGAAATATAGAATTTTTAAAAATTAAGCTATTATGTTTTATAATAGATCTATAGAAAAAACTGCAAGAAAAATATATTTTTTGTACTTTTCGCCTATTGTTTGTCACATTTCCGTTGATCAAACTCTAAAAACATAAACACCTATTCATTTTAATACTGAAACTCTAAAAGTTAGTTAATTACATTTACAGTTTTGTGTTTCCATTTGTTTTTTGGATAATTATAATTATTACGAAAAAAAATATTAAATATGAAAATGATTCGATAAATTAAAACTTTTCAAGTGAAATGTCATTTTATAGTGAAATAAAACTAGGGAAAAAATTGGGTAAGAAAACAATTATGACTAAGAAAATCGTTTAGAAAACGGAACGTCGAGATTGTTCGAAGATCGAGTTAGGTTTTTCAACTCAAAGTTTCGGGGATGGGTTAGACATTTGGATTTTTTTTAATAATCCGACCTTACGGATGATTAGATATATGAGTTTTATATATGTAATTGAAATATAGAATTTTTAAAAATTAAGCTATTATGTTTTTATAATTGATCTATAGAAAAAACTGCAAGAAAAATATTTTTTTGTACTTTTCGCCCATTGTTTGTCACATTTCCGTTGATCAAACTCTAAAAACATAAACTTCTATTAATTTTAATAGTGAAATTCTAAAAGTTAGTTGATTACACTTACAATTTTGTGTTTCCATTTATTTTTGGGATAATTATAATTGTTACAAAAAAAAATTAAATATGAAAATGATTCGATAAATTAAAACTTTTCAAGTGAAATGTCATTTTATAGTGAAATAAAACTAGGAAAAAAATTTGGGTAAGAAAACAATAATGACTAAGAAAATCGTTTATAAAACGGAACGTTGAGATTGTTCGACGATTGAGTTAGGTTTTCAACTCAAAGTTTCGGGGAAGGGTTAGACATTTAGATTTTTTTAATAATCCAACCTTACGAATGATTAGATATGAGTTTTATACATGTAATTGAAATATAGAATTTTTAAAAATTAAGCTATTATGTTTTTATAATAGATCTATAGAAAAAAATGCAAGAAACATATATTTTTTTACTTTTCGCCCATTGTTTGTCACATTTTCGTTTATCAAACTCTAAAAACATAAACATCAATTAATTTTAATAGTGGAACTCTAAAAGTTAGTTGATTACAATTATAGTCCCGTGTTTCCATTTGTTTTTCGGATAATTATAATTATTACGAAAAAAATATTAAATATGAAAATGATTCGATAAATTAAAACTTTTCAAGTGAAATGTCAATTTATAGTGAAATAAAACTAGGAAAAAAATTTGGGTAAGAAAACAATTATGACTAAGAAAATCGTTTAGAAAACAGAACGTCGAGATTGTTCGAAGATTGAGTTAGGTTTTCAACTCAAAGTGTCGGGGATGTTTAGGATTACACACTTGGATTTTTTATTTTTATTTTTTAATAATCCAACCTTAGGATGATTAGATACATGAATTTTATACATGTAGTCGAAATATTGATTTTTTAAAAATTAAGCTATTATATTTTAATAATAAACCCATAAAACAAACTTTTAATTCCTACCGGAATTGGTAGGTTTTGCCCAAAAAAATTGTTTGTCCTTTTCCTAGTTGGGTATTTCCTACCAAGTTTGGTATGAAATAGACCTAAAATTGGTAGGAAAAGGCATCACCTGAAAATAGTAATTAAATTTTTATTTTAACAATTTCGTATAATATTCGATTTTTAATAAATATTATCCAATTTTTTAACTAAGATATATTTGTTAGTTTCTCTATATATTTTTAGGGATATGATAAAAATTTTAGAAAAAAAAATAAATATATTTGGTTTACTAGTATTTAGTCCTATATTGACATTTAAAATTTTTTTAAAATATTTAATTTACTTTTTAATAATTGCACTCACACTAAAAATTAAAAAAAAATCGTTAAACCCCATTACCTACCTATATTGGTTGTAGTTTCACGAAAATTTTAAACATGAAAGTAAATTCAAAATTTTTAAAATTGGAGCGAAATCCAAAAATTCAAAAACAAAGTCCAACTCAAAACCTACCAATATTGGTAGGAAATAAACTTTAGTTTCACGAAAATTCAAATATTCAAAATATGGAGCCAAAACTAAAAGTTTTAAATATGGAGCCAAAACCAAAAATTCAAAATTTTCGTCAAATTCAAAACCTACCAGTATTGGTAGGAAATGAACCTTAATTTCACAAAAAATTCAAATGTGGAGCCAAAATCAAAAATGAAAATTTCAAATACGGAGCCAAAATTAAACTCAAAAATTTGAAAATTCTGCCTAAACCCATAACCTACCAATATTGGTAGGAAATAGGTGATTTGAACTTATAAACCACTATCTTCCTCTTTTCACTTTCAATTTCATCTACTCCACTAAAATTTCATTTCATAATTTCTCCATCCTCTTCTTATCTTTTGGTAAATATCTTCATCTTCTTCATTTAAACCATCTCATATATATGTATGCATTTCAATATTTTTAACATATTTTTTATCTTGATTCGTTTATATAATTACTTATTTGTTTTTACTAAATGTATTAATTGTTCATGTACGTTAATGAATACTAACATTTATAATCTCTTCTTATGTAGATTTTATTCACTCGAGACCAAGGAAATGAAAGAAACAAAGACGAAAATGGAAAACTCACAAAGAATGTAGACAAATTATTCAACAACGATAATGAAGAAATTACAAAGAATGAAGGCAAATGATTCAACAATGATGAGAACTTGAAGATGATTAGTCTTAACTTTTGAATCATCTATTAATTATTGTAATGAATTATTATTTCTAATATGTAATTATCACGGATATGTAATTTTTTTTAATGTTATAATGGTGATATGTCCGGATTGTGATTTATGATGAATTTTTCAATTTTGGTTATTGTTGTATGCTTATGATTTAGATATTAATTTATGTACAACTTGTTCTACATTGTTATCAATGAAATAAATTTTTTTATAAAAAAACTGTCCAATATTTCCCACCACATTCAAGCCATTTCCTACCACATTCAAGGTATTTCCTACCACATTCAAGCTAAACAGTGGTAGGAAATGGTTGGTAGGAAATGCTGATATTCATGTCTTCTGACATAAAACCTACCATTCATCAATCAAAACCTACCAGTTATGGTAGGAAATACTCACTCAAAACCTACCAATTTTGGTAGGAAAAAGGTCTTTTCTGTGTCAATTGCCACGTGGCAGGACACGTGGATGGGTCTCACATGCCAACTCATCAATCTGACCCCAATTTGTATGACGTGGCAGCTGACATGACAGGTGACGTGGCCGCCCATGTGGCGCGCCACATGGGCGGCCACTTGGCAAGTGGGACCATTTGAGACACAAGCACCAATTCCTACCACAAAGCAATTCCGACTGGAGCAAATCCCACCAAGCCTTTTGGTAAGAATTGCCCCCTTTTTCTACCAGAAATAGCCCATTTCCTACCAAAACGCTGGTAGGAAATGGCCGTTTTTCTTGTAGTGATAGAGGCTACCTCATTTGGAGTAACGTAGGCGTCGGGGCCAGCTTTAGCTATGATCTCCAAAAGGTCGAGCGCAATGGCTGCTTTCAGAACCATAGGCAGTACTGAAGCAGTTGGAGTTGCATTGCTAACAAGCAAGCTTCTTCATCTTCTCGTGAATTAATTTTAGTGTGCATTATGGAATCCATTTGAAAGATCTGTTTAATTCGTAACAAGTATGGTGTTTGCGTACCCTCTTTTATAGGATGGTTTTTGACAGATCAACTTTAAACATACAATATCTAACCAGGTTTTGAGCCGACAGTATATTTGGTTGAATACAACAAAGATTATGATAGTTTAAAATATGTCGACGAACAGTTACGTTACTGATTCACATAAATAAAAAAGGTAGATGGCTCGCAAAGTTAGACACATGCCCACCATTTTGTTGGAATTGATTGTAAGATTCCTACTTTCAGTTATTAAATACTGAGATTACTATATAAGTACTAATTAATTGTTCTTATATGTGGTGTTAGCTGCAAGAAATGATCAGGAAAAAAGGAAGTGTTTGGCATAGTTAATGAGTGCAATTGCTGGCAGTTAATGATCAAGAGATAGAACTTAAGATGTAATCCTTGTTGGGTTTATAATCTAAATGTTTAGTCTGTTTGAGTCTTTGTTTTTGTTTAGTCATTTTGTTTGCTGTTAGTTGCTTATTTATAGCAAGGTAGTGGAATAAACATTGTAGTAGAGAAGTATTAGGAGAGCAGTTGTTAGTTCCTATTTTTCATCCATTTTCTGATGTAAGGGTCATATATATGTTTCTATTACTGGATGAATAAAAATCAGCTTTCAGAGCATCTCTTTCTTTGTTAAGTTTAAACAAATCATATTACATACATACTAGTTTTTCAACAATCTGGTATCAGAGCGATAGGTTCAACGTTTGATGCCCAAGTTTATGCCAAGGGCAACACCTACGATGAATCCAGAGAAAAACAAAGAAGGAACAATTAGGTAGAGCTATCCAATATTGACAAGGGCAAATTACACATCCTGGGCGCTTTAGATGAAAGCGTTTATGAAAGCCCACGGAGTGTAGGAGGCAGTTGTACCAAAAAACCCCAAAGCGACCAGCGATGACAAGATGGATAAAATCGTCATGACAGCAATTTATCAAAGCATCCCTGAGGACATTCTATTGTCGATTGTAGACAAGGAAATGTCCAAAGAGGCGTGGGAAGTAGTGGAGGTGATGTGCCAAGGTGCAGATCGTGTCAAGAAAGCGAGAGTTCAGACTCTCCATAATAACCCCAAAAATTTTGGACTTTTTGTAATCCTTATGAATAGTGATTTTGTTGATTATGCTGATTAAGAAAACTTTTCATGCCACACTATGTAGCAGTTCCTTAATTGATATTCTGAGATCTTATTAGTACTCTATATGGTATATAAGTGTATGTGAAGATCGCCGGAATCCAAATTCGAACATATTGATTTTTCCCGAAAATCAACCAAATACCGAAAGAATTGAGTACAAGGTAACATGATTAAAAGGATTTATATTCAAGGATTATAAGAGAAGATCATAAAAGTAATATAATATATTGAGAAAGGTTAGGGGAACCCAAGTAATAAGATCCCGGATATGATCCCTCAAACGATTAGCAAGAACGAACGATAAACGAGTCATACAACAATTAAACGACAAGTAATGCAAGAGAGATTAGTGCAAGGATTAAGGATGATAATCAAGCAATTAAGCAAGGATTAGCATAAAAAGATGCTTCCACCACCAAGTGATAACAAGTGGTAAATGATGAAGTCACCAAGGTGATGTCATGCTTAGTCACACTCCACTCACTTTAATCAACCCATTTATCACCCAAATATCCCATTCACTTTCATTTTCCACCACAAACATATTTAGCAAAGTAAAAACCCTCCCAAGAAGAAGAAGCTCTCGGCCTTCTTTATTTTTCAAGAAGAAAAATTCCAAAAATCAAGATTCAAGCTTTGTTATATTACAAGGTAATTATCCAAGGTTCCTTATGATTAGTTATGGCTATCCTAGAAGTTTAAGCCTCCAATTCTTCATGAATCTCTTCCAATAAATCAAGGAAGAAGATGATGAATAGTGTTTTCAAGTTACTAACTTTGTTTTCTTTGATTTTCCTTTAAGATCCAAGCAAACCTAAGCTATCTCAAGGCTTCTTAAGGCTTCCTAGCTACTCTAATCACTCCAAAGAAGGTATAACACCTCCAAACCCTAACTTTACTTTGAGTATTAGGTTTGGTTTTTATTGTTATAGTAAATGAGAAGCATGATGCTTGTGTGTTTAAAGTTTGGATTGGATTTGTAGTGATTTGGATGTTGGAATCTTGTTTATAATTAATGAAACATAAGTATAGTTAGTAGTTCATGTTTAGGGTTGAATGAATTGGAAAATCTTGAGATTTGGGACTGATGTAGTAAGGTTTGGATGAGGGTTGGTTGTATTGTTGATTGTGAGTTGAATGGTGGTTGTTTGGAGTGGTTTAAAGCTTGGTAATCGCGTAAACATAGCCGTCATAATGCCCATTTTTATACAACTGCTTGTTCTTAGTGTTCGGGACAAAGAGCTAACTGTTGAATCTGTGACTTTTCCATGTTTAGCTATATTATGTCGTAAGCTTCGTTTTGATATGTGGTTCACTTAAATCCGATGTACGGTTTAGGAGAAACGACCATTTTAAGTAACGGTGTTTCGTGAACGAACCATTTCCCCTCGCCTTACTTTGAAACCTTGGTTAGGGTCCTTAAATGACTACTTGGAGTATGAAACAATTATGTAAGGTTAATAGGTTAGTTGGTAGAGTATTCACGAAAGAATCGCCTTAAAATTCGTAACGGTTAATGTATTAAAAATGGTGGAGTCGAGGGTACTCAATCGACTTATGTGAATCGTTAAGCGCAAAAGCGAACGTTAGAGTCTAATTGGTTAAAGTCTAGTTTCTTACGCGACCGTGGTTTAATTCCAACTTATATGTTGTTTATAGGTTATCAGACTCGTCCCAGGCCTTTTACCACCCCCAGTTGCTCAGGCAAGTTTTCTACCCGTTATATTGTTGTTGTGATGTATATATGTATATGCATTATCTTGTGATAAGTGCATGATTGTTATTAGCAAATATTGCGATATATTGGAGCATGTTGATATGGTATATATGCATGCCTGTTTCGTAAATCTTGATATCTAATTGTTGATTCAATTGTTTATAAGTTGCATAATACCTATGTTAGAGATAAGCAGTAGTTGCGTATACCCTTATTATAGGGGACCCAAAGGTGAACATTTTCTAAACCGGGAGTCGATGTTCCCGAGTATAATGTATATATATATATTATATATATATAGAAATAGTTTTCAAAACTATTAATCGAATAAGGTTTATTCGATATTCATTCGAGAACTTATGACTCCGCTTATTTTATTAAATAATATTCTTTATTTTATTCAAGAATAATGTTTCGATATATCAAACTTATTTCGATTATTCAAATAAATATCGTACTTACGTATAAGTATATCTTTTGTTATTTATTATTCATTTCAAGTATGAGTTTTAAAACTTCTACTTCAATTATTTTTATAAAGATTATCCTTAAGGGAATATTATTTAAATAATAATATTCAGATATTCTCCAATATATCAGGACTGATTTATTTTATTAAATCATTATTACTCTAAACATTCTTTAAAATGTTTTCGAGTCTTCAAAATGATGTTAAAAGTTAGAGCGGATCCCAAAACTCATTTTCAAAATTAAGATCTTCCTTTCGAAGGGGACTTGAATACTCGCTCAAAAATCTAAGGGATCCGGCTCTGTGGTGTATTTTATATTCGCAACGAGGTGGCTGTTTTGAGAAAACAATTTGATTACTTGCCCAACGTTCGGGAAGTAAGTCCATCTAATTGAGTCGGCATATGCGATAGGCCGGGGTACGGTCTATGAAGGTGTAAGAGGCTGGGTGACAGTCCATCCACACGTGAGTGGCCGGGTAACGGTCTAGCGCGAGGTCCTAATACGGCCAGGGTGATGACCGGCGAGGAATTCATCCATCTACAGTAGAAAAGGTTACTTATTGGTATCTTTGCCTGATCAGCGGGTTTATGCCAAAATTCTCTTCGTTCCAAATTCATTGGATATTACAACTCTGTTTATATTTTTCATGACAGATGTTTTCAGGGAATGTGTGAGAGATATATATAGGTATATATATATCGGGACTTAATGAAGTATCTTTTAACTTCATTTCATTCAAATAATATTTCAAAGATTGAATCTATTCAAGTCTTATGTTGAAGTCCCATCTATGTAATGAACCTTTGAAAACTTATTATACTTTGAACATTAATAGTTCAAGTAGTTTTCTAAAATGATATAAGTATAGTGAAGTAATTGGTAACTTCATCTCCCTTTAAGCTTATATCCAGTAAGTAATTATCTTACACTTAATAAGAATTTCCAGTAAGTTATCCATTTAGATATTTGCATTATTGACTACACTATATATTATCTTGCGAGCTGTAATGCTCATTTTTGCTTCATTTCTTCATCACACAACAACAGTTAGGAAAGATGACCAGACTCAAGCAGACCCAGCGCAAGAGCGTGGGAAGCGCCCCGCGTCATCCCGTTGATATCATAGCTGCTATAGCTGCAGAGGTAGATCTATCTGTAGATCAGGCATTCTACTTGTCAGGTCACACACACTGTAGAAGGGGGTTGAATACAATGTATAGCACAATCAAATCAAATTCAAAAAACACAAGAAACAGAAAACAAACTTTATTAAACTCTGTTACAATGTAGAACTGTCCTCTCTCAGTGATGAACAAATATCACGAGAGCTGCTAGGGTTACGATGAATAATATTCTCGATAATGATAACACATATAGTGTAAACCCTATGTCTGTGTTTATATACTACACAGTTACAAGATAATCGCTAATTGATATGGTAAAGGGTTTTTAGCACATAAACGCAACGAAAACGTAAATTTAAATCTTAAAAAAAACGAAACCCTCCGCAGGATCCATGCGAAAAATAATATTTAATTCGTAGTTCAGTATGTTTACCTTAAGAAGCTTTACGTTAATGGAAAGATGGAGGTCTTTAATGGCGATCCAAAAATGATGAACAGAGATCCTTAGCAGCTGCTCCTCAAGTGTGAAGCACTCCACCGGTATCCACCAAGAAAACGATGTAATGAAGGAGGAGGAGATGGAGAGAATTAGGGTTTTGTAAATCTTTTTGGTTGATGCAAAAATAGGGTCTATAATAGTATATTTATAGGTAAAATTTTCAGCTGAAAATTTTCCCATAAAATATTATTATTATTAACCCTTTATTATTCTCACTAATAATTAAAACACCTTTTAATTATTAATCCTTTTTCTAAACACTTTAGAAATAATTCTCTCACTTGATTTAATTTCCAAAAATTAAATTCTTAATTAATAATATTAAGAACTTTTTCTTAATTAATTTATAATCAATTAAATCTCATTTAATCAATTATTAAATTTTCCAATTAATTATTTATTTCATAAATAAATAATTATCAGCCATTATTAATTAATTTCTCCACCATTAAATCATTCTCTTTTATGGTGTGACCCTGTAGGTTCTATATTAAGCCGGTAGTAGAAATAAATAATAATAAAACTATTTTATCATTATTTATATAAATTCTCTAATTCATTAAATTTGATTAATTAATCATATTTATTCTACATCGTGAGGGATACTTCTCAGCATATCGCGACTATCCGGATAATACGAATTCACTGCTTAGAATACCAAGAACCTATTCAGTGAGTAGTTACCGTACAATTAATTCCTTCTACCCTGCAATGTCACGATTAAATACAAGGCATAGAACTTGTGTCAAGCCTATCTTATTTAATCACTTGCTTTCCCATTCACTATGCTTAGTTCTATTTAATGTAAATTAGAAACTCCTTTCTAATTTCATTCACTCTGGCCAGAGATTCCTGAACTAACATAAGTGGATCAGCATTGAACATTCTCTTCCTACACTGGAAGGGGTAGATCCTTTATTGATCATACACTATCTTCGTGTACAAATTCCTATACCCAGTAGAGCCCTTATAATTGTCCCTTGAGACTAAGAACTAAACCAAAGCATAGTTCAGTGTACACAAGATGACTATGATGACGTCAAGTCTAAGGATACTTGTACAACTATCACTATTTGAACAACTGCTGACACGTGAGTGAACTCCATCAGTTGTTCAGCTGTGTGAGTCATGTTCAGTGAACTTATTCTATTATAAGCACCTACATACTAGCTATAGTGTCACCACACAAATGTCTATGAGAACAGACATCCTTCATAATGAAGCAAGCATAGTATGTACTGATCTTTGCGGATTATTAATTACCAGTTAGTAATCCTACGACCAGGAACTATTTAAGTTTAGAGTTATCATCTTTTAGGTCTCATTATTATGATCTCATCACAATACATAAAAATCTTTACTCTAAATTGTGGTATATCTTATTTAAACATTTAAATAGATAGAGCCCGCAATAAAAACAAAACAAGTCTTTTATTAATTTCAATGAAATCAAAACAGATTACATAAAAGTTATTCCTAAATCCTCATACATGATTGGACTTAGGACATATCTCTTTCAATCTCCCACTTGTACTAAAGCCAATCACTCTGGTATCTAATACCCATCTTGTCTTTATAACGATCAAAGTGACTCTGAGAAAGTGGCTTTGTGAGTGGGTCTGCTACGTTGTTATGTGTGTCAACTCTCTCGACGTTGACATCTCCTCTATTTTCAACTCAGATTCACCACCAAAAACAAGAAAAATGTCCTGAGTCCTTCGCAAGTACTTAAGGATGTTTTTCACTGCTTTCCAGTGGTCTTCACCTGGATTGGACTGAAATCTGCTCGTCACACTAATTGAATAAGCAACATCAGGCCTTGTACACACATCGCGTACATGATAGATCCTATTGCTGAAGCATAAGGAATCTTACTCATACGCTCTCTTTCCTCAGGTGTCTTAGGAGACATTTTTTCGGAAAGGGACACTCCATGGCTCATCGGTATGAGACCTCTTTTGGAGTTTTCCATGCTAAACCTTTTAAGCACTTTCTGGATGTATGTACCCTGGGTAAGACCTATCATTCTTCTAGATCTATCTCTATAGATCTTCATACCGAGAATGTAGGATGCTTCTCCCAAGTCCTTCAAGGTGAAGTTCTTTGATAGCCATACTTTGACTGATTGTAGCATCGGTATATCATTTCCTATAAGAAGTATGTCATCCACATACAATACAAGAAATGTTACCACGCTCCCACTAACCTTCTTGTAAACACATGGTTCATCTATGTTTTTGATAAAACCAAACTCTTTGATTGTCTCATCAAAATGGATGTTCCATCTACGAGAAGCTTGCCTTAAATCATATATGGTTCGCAGCAGCTTACACACTAGGTGTTCATTTCCCTTGGAAAGAAAACCCTCTGGCTGTGTCATATACACTTCCTCCTCAAGTTCCCCATTGAGGAAGGCCGTTTTCACGTCCATTTGCCAGATCTCATAGTCGTAGTAAGCAGCAATTGCAAGCAAAATCCGAATTGATTTTAACAGGGCTACAGGCGAAAAAGTTTCATCAAAGTCAATCCCTTGCCTTTGTTTGAATCCTTTTGCCACGAGCCTGGCCTTATAGGTCTCCACCTAGCCATCTGCTCCAATCTTTCTTTTGTATACCCACTTGCACCCAATAGGCTTAACACCTTCAGGCGCCTCAACCAGAGTCCATACTTGGTTGGTATACATAGATTTCTTTTCGGATTTCATGGCACTATGCCATTTCTCTGAGTCAACACTACGCATAGCCTCATTATAGGTCACAGGGTCGTCATCATCAATGATTGACAACTCATTGTCATTCTCAATGACAAGGCCATCATACCTCTCAGGTTGTGAGACACTCTCCCTGTCCTATGAATGGGCTGTTCCACAGAAGGTTGTTCAGTCTGAACAGGTGTTTCCACTTGATCAGTAGTAGTTTGTGCTTCTTGAACTTCATCAAGTTCAATTTTGCTCCCACCGTTTCCTTCAAGGATAAACTCCTTTTCCAAGAAGGTAGCATGTCTGGAGACAAACACCCGGTGATCGGTGTAAAAGTAATACCCCAAAGTCTCTTTAGGATATCCCACAAAATTACATTTTACGGATCGAGATTCCAGCTTATCTGGGTCAACTTTCTTGACATAAGCTGGACATCCCCAAATCTTAACGTGTTTAAGACTCGGTTTCCTTTCTTTCCATATCTCATATGGTGTAAGAGGAACAGATTTGGAAGGCACCTTATTCTATAAATATGCTGAGGTTTTCGATGCATAACCCCATAGGAATACTGGAAGATTCGCATAGCTCATCATGGACTGAACCATGTCTAACAAAGTTCGATTTCTCCTTTCAGATACCCCATTTAATTGTAGAGTATATGGAGGAGTCCACTGGGAGACTATACCATTTTCTTTGAGATAATCTAGAAACTCTCCATTCAAGTATTCACCACCTCGATCAGATCGAAGAGTTATAATACTGTGTTTGGTTTATTTCTCCACTTCATGTTTATATTCTTTGAACTTTTCAAAGGCTTCAGACTTGTGTTTCATCAAATACACATATCTGAATCTAGATCTATCATCTATGAAAGTAATGAAGTACGAAAATCCACCCTTGGCTTGCGTAGACATTGGTCCACATACATCTGTGTGTACCAATCCTAGCAAATCTGCAGCCCTCTCTCCATGTCCACTAAATGGAGATTTGGTCATTTTACCCAATAGACAAGACTCGCATGTAGGATATGATTCAAAATCAAAGGGGTCAAGTAACCCTTCCTTATGCAATGTTCGCAGTCTATTTTCACTAATATGACCTAGCCTACAGTGCCATAAATAGGTCAGATTTTCATCATCTCGTTTTCTTTTATTAGTTTATTCAATCTGAAGTAAATCATGCTCTATGTCACATACATACAAACCATTATTTAAAATGCCATATCCAAAAAGAACATTATCTCTAAGGATAGAACATTCATTATTCTTAATAATAAATGAAAAACCATCCACATCCAACATAGGAATAGAAACAATATTCCCCACAATAGAGGGAACGTAATAACAATTATTCAAAATAATAGTCTTGCCCGTAGGCATATGTAAACTAAATGATCCTACAGATATGGCCGCAACCCTTGCTCCATTGCCCATACGTAGAATCACCTCATCTTTTTCAAGAGTCCTACTTCCCTTTAGTCCTTGCAACGAATTGCAAATATGAGAACCACAGGTGGTATCTAATACCCAAGTAGAAATTTGACCTAGTGACATATTAACTTCGATCATGAACATGCCTAAATCAGAAGCGGTAGTCTTACTACCCTTCTTCTTCTTCAATTCTGCAAGGTAAACCTTGCAGTTCCTCTTCCAGTGCCCCAACTTGTTACAGTGAAAACAAATAGCTAAATTAGGACCAGTCAATTTGTGAGCATCTAGTATGCTCTGGAGTGATAGTACAGAAGACATGACGAATATAGTAAATCTGTAAATGATAAATACATAACAACACTTAGCAAATATTCAATTTCATTTCAAAACACTATATGAATCGGGTCTTTATTCATAAGTGTCTCCCACTAGTTTATCTATTTTATTCAACCCCCTAAGTGAAAATTAAGCATTCATAATTCTAGTGGGAATAGGGATCCTACATTCCATCACACAACCTCGGCTGTGGCACGAAACGTCATGTGATGTTCAATAGGCAGGCAACTCTTGTCAATTACATCTTATGTTATTCCCTAATATAACTTTAGCATCTTGAATAATTGAGTCACGGCTGTGGCATGACAAACTCAATATTCTAAGTCAAGTCTAACCCAACATTTCGTACAATTGAATCAGTCTCCAACGGTCCACGGCTGTAGCACGTACCAACCTTTAGATTCTAATTCAATGTACACATCTCTATGTAGTAGACAAGTATTTCTTATTTAAAATCAAAGCCCTCGGCTGTAGCACAAAACGACAATGATTTAAAAATAAGAACCACTTTCTACCATGTTGGAAGGCTATGACCGATACAAGCCCGTTGTGTCATTGGCCAATTACTACTTGATATTATTTAATTTTAGAGGGATTATATTACGTTACAATCATAATCATATTATAAAGAGATTTTTCCTTTTAAATTAAATATTTCAAATCAATAATCGATAATCAGATGATTCCCAGATCGGGTGGAGCATTGTCAAGAGGCGTCACTTAATAACCCTTTCTTACAGATAGAAATCTGTTGTTAACAGAATCATCCTTTCTCTCAATATTGAAAATTCATATTCAATTACGTGTTTCATAAACACAAGAATCTCATGATCGTATTCATAATATTTATTGTTAAGGCAAGAAATGATTCATATTCTAGATTTTCTAGAGCACGCCTTATATTGATTAAAGTTCACCTAAATCTATCATCGCATGGTAAACATAGGCATATATCTCATATATAAAATTAAATAAACAAGTAAATGTAAAGTGCAATAAAGTAAATGTGTTTGGTCATCGCCCCATCCTATGTGATCTTTATCAAGCTCATGATAAAGATCAAGGTCAATCTAATATGGTGATGGAAATAAATACAACTACTTATTACATAAGTCTTCTTCTTTGTTTAGACTTCTTGTATGCCTCATCTTCTTCTTTGTATCACCACCATTGGATAGCCTTCTTGAGTCTTCAATTACATTACATGATTGAAAGTAAAACTAATCTAATGAACTTACAAGAATAACTCGAGTTACATTCGAGATTTATGATTACAAAGATTGACGACATGCAAGTCGTATTTAAAACCAAAACCAAAACCATTACACTAAGGTCGAAAGGCCATAACCATCCACCATGCTCATACAACACATAAAGCATGTTAAAACACATAATCCGATCTTAACATATCATATTATCCATTATCTAATAATAAAAAGAAAATATGACAAAAATCAGAAAAATCAGAATCAAATCAGAAAAACAAGAATCACTATTCACGGGCAGTAAACGACGTCAAACGCCTTACAGACAAGTCGCTGATAGCTTTTGCTATCAGTTTTGTTCAGACGCTCGTTTACCTATGGAATAGGGTATTCATTTGCGTAAATCGGACACCAGACCCAGATTTCAGCAAATCTGCAGCAGCCAATTCAAAATCCGTATCTAATATGATTCTCATAATTAGAACAAACATAAATCATATATATATCAGTATATATACAGATTACATAATCATCTTATGATTATACAACTCACATTAATATCATATATTCAAAACCATACATATATAAGCATATTATATCAACATCAAATCATGGTGAATCACGTACATGTTCATATATCAAAAACAGTTAAACACATAAATGAATTAAAAACTTTTCGCAAGTAGCTCTGATGTCATTGAAGGGTTTTTAGCACATAAACGCAACGAAAACATAAATTTAAATCTTAAAAAAAAAAAACCCTCCGCAGGATCCGTGCGAAAAATAATATTTAATTCGTAGTTTAGTATGTTTACCTTAAGAAGCTTTACGTTAATGGAAAGATGGAGGTCTTTAATGGCGATCCAAAAATGATGAACGGAGATCCTTAGCAGCTGCTCCTCAAGTGTGAAGCACTTCACCGGTATCCACCAAGAAAACGATGTAATGAAGGAGGAGGAGATGGAGAGAATTAGGGTTTTGTAAATCTTTTTGGTTGAGGCAAAAATAGGGTCTATAATAGTATATTTATAGGCAAAATTTTCAGCTGAAAATTTTCCCATAAAATATCATTATTATTAACCCTTTATTATCCTCACTAATAATTAAAATACCTTTTAATTATTAATCCTTTTTCTAAACACTTTATAAATAATTCTCTCACTTGATTTAATTTCCAAAAATGAAATTCTTAATTAATAATATTAAGAACTTTTTCTTAATTAATTTATAATCAATTAAATCTCATTTAATCAATTATTAAATTTGTCAATTAATTATTTATTTCATAAATAAATAATTATCAGCCATTATTAATTAATTTCTCCACCATTAAATCATTCTCTTTTATGGTGTGACCCTGTAGGTTCTATATTAAGCCGGTAGTAGAAATAAATAATAATAAAACTATTTTATCATTATTTATATAAATTCTCTAATTCATTAAATGTGATTAATTAATCATATTTATTCTAAATCGTGAGGGATACTTCTCAGCATATCGCGACTATTCGGATAATACGAATTCACTGCTTAGAATACCAAGAACCTATTCAGTGAGTAGTTACGGTACAATTAATTCCTTCTACCCTGCAATATCACGATTAAATACAAGGCATGGAACTTGTGTCAAGACTATCTTATTTAATCACTTGCTTTCCCATTCACTATACTTAGTTCTATTTAATGTAAATTAGAAACTCCTTTCTAATTTCATTCACTCTGGCCAGAGATTCCTGAACTAACATAAGTGGATCAGCATTGAACATTCTCTTCCTACACTGGAAGGGGTAGATCCTTTATTGATCATACACTATCTTCATGTACAAATTCTTATACCCAGTAGAGCCCTTATAATTGTCCCTTGAGACTAAGAACTAAACCAAAGCATAGTTCAGTGTACACAAGATGACTATGATGACCTCAAGTCTAAGGATACTTGTACAACTATCACTATGTGAACAACTGCTGACACGTGAGTGAACTCCATCAGTTGTTCAGCTGTGTGAGTCATGTTCAGTGAACTTATTCTATAATAAGCACCTACATACTAGCTATAGTGTCACCACACAAATGTCTATGAGAACAGACATCCTTCATAATGAAGCAAGCATAGTATGTACCGATCTTTGCGGATTATTAATTACCAGTTAGTAATCCTACGACCAGGAACTATTTAAGTTTAGAGTTATCATCTTTTAGGTCTCATTATTATGATCTCATCACAATCCATAAAAATCTTTACTCTAAACTGTGGTATATCTTATTTAAATATTTAAATAGATAGAGCCCGCAATAAAAACAAAAGAAGTCTTTTATTAATATCTATGAAATCAAAACAGATTACATAAAAGTTATTCCTAAATCCTCATACATGATTGGACTTAGGATATATCTCTTTCATATGGAATATAATTCTGCTTCCTAAAATATATCAATCAGTTATCTTTTCTTCCAAGTATTCCATTCTTCACAGAATTCCTTCTTCATGCATATCTCCTTACGTTTGTCTTCATCTTCTTTCCTTTCAATCAGCTACCTTCCTTATCTGAAAGTTTCCTTTATGTCCTGATATTATCTCCTGATAAATATCTCTTGAACCTTAAGTACTGATAACTTAAGTTCTGACTTCAGTATAAGTGTTGATTTCAGTTAAGTACTGATTTGTCCTTTTTAAGTAATATCTGAAAACTAAACACAAATCATATTAAACATGACATTATCAAAAATATCTAACAATCTCCCCCAACTTGTAAATTAGCATAATATACAAGTTTAACAGATATTTGATGATGTCAAAAACATTAAGTACAAATGCATGAGAATTTGACTAGATAACTACAACTTACCGTCCTTAAAGCTTTACCAACTTTAACTTCTGATAACAACTTCAGTCTGTATATACATCAGAATTTGAGCAGTTGTAGATCTTGACTTGGCTTCACTTTCTGATCTCTTCAATGTCATGAGTTGTTCTGAGATAGTTCTTTAACAAACATCTCTCAGCATATCTGAGTTCATCAATCATCCTCCTTTTAGCATCTTTGAGTTCTGCAGTATCTTCACCAGTTTGAAAGATATCATATCTGAGATCATTAATTTTTGCTTTTCTCAACTCCTGATCCGGTCTTATGACATAGGCTTCGTCAGACTCTAGATTGAATTCAAGTCCCTTAATACCAAGATATGTTCTGATCTTTGCAGTATTAGGTTTCATATCAACAATATCACGCTTGTGATCTTTGTACTTGGGACAGTATGTGCTGCCAGACTTTACAGAATAAAGCCTTTTCTGTCTCTGAATTTGAGTCTTCAAATAATTTGCAGCACTTTCTGTTATTCTGTCATTCACTTGAAGTAAGAATAAAACATATTCCACTTCCTCAAAATACTTCAGTGGTATAGCATTTTCCCTTATATGGTAAACCCTTCCATCTGTCATGAAATATAACAAGATGTGTTCTTTCAAGAAGGTATGGTAGACCATCAGTACAGATTCAAGTTGATTCAATCTTTCAGGAGTTGCTCCAATACCTGGTTCACTTAAGGAAGTTGGATCATTGGTTGTGTTTTGCACTCTTCTTTTATCATCACTATCCAATCCAGATTTATCTCTTGCTTCCTTTCCATTAATCACTCTTGCTTCAAAACCATTTGCTGCAGTCTTCAAAGGTTGAGTCTGTTTGGATTTAGTGAATCCTGGTAGGAGTAACTTTGAGGATTTAACATGAGCAATGTCAGAGGTTTCCTTTGACTTATCTTCTAATATCAAGCCAACTTGAGCTATGTTAGAGGTTGCTTGCTTCATTGTTATATCAGAACTAACTATATCTCGACTCTGAACAACTTGAGCCATGTCAGAGGTTGTTTTAGAAATCTTCCTTGAAGTCAGAGTAAGATCAGCATCTTCAACAGAAATTTCTTCATCCATAGGAGGCACATAAACCTTTATAGATTCACCAACTTTTTCTTTGCCCTTGGACCTTAGATCTATCTGCAATTGTGATTTGGCCTTGGTTGCCACAGGATTTGTCCTTTCTTTTATCACAATGTCTTTAGCCATAGGAAGTTTCTTTTTAACAATAGAAGCTTCAGATTTGGAGTTGACCTTTTATATCTTAAGTCTAGCTTCTTCTTCCATTAGACTCTCAAAGTCCATTCCCGGATTTTCTTTCAGAAATAACTGTCTTGAAATTTCTTCATCAAGTTCCAAAAGCTCATCAGAACTTATCCTTTTACCAGTATCAGACGTTATTCTTCTCCCAGTATTAGAACTTGTTCAATAACTTGTAGTTCCAGCTCTACTTGATGAGAGACCTCCACCTTGACCACGACCTCTACCCATTCCAAAGTTTCCCGGGTCATTACCATCATCCATTTCTTCAGTGTCTTATCAGGTTTGCATTTGGACTTAATTACTTTTTCCCCCTTTTTGGAATCAGCAGGTAAAAGAAGAGAGAGAAGCAATTCCACTGAGGATTGGATCTCATTGAGTTGAGATTGCTGAGAAGCTTGATTTTTCAAAATTTCATCAATCTGAGACTGTTGCTTCTCTTGAGTTTTCTCAATGCTGGTAATTTGGTCAAAGGAAGGTTTGAAAAACCTTTTCTTGTCCAGCTTGATAACTGTATCTTGCTGCATTAAGGTTTCTTGAATCTTTTCCACCTTGGCCTGAGTTACAGACTGTTGACCTTGAAGGTGCCTTGTAGTAAGTGCAGTAACTCTTAGCTGTGTCTTGAAATCTTCATTGACTAACAACTCATAAGCTTTTTCCAAGTGTTCAGCAAGAATCTTTTCAGTAGGAACAAAGGTAACTGAGTTTCACTCCTTAGTCCACTCCTGTCCTCTAGGAGTTTCACTCCAAGGTACTGGTTCTTCCCCTGTAACAAACTTTTTGACTATCTCAGCCTTTAAAGGAGCTTGCAAAGGTGCATGTCCAGAAGGACCAGCTGCATCAGCATCTTAATTTGTAGCAGCATTACCAGTAGCATCAACATTTGCAGCATCAGAACTTACAAAGTCAACAGCTTCAGCATCTTCTGATAAAAGAACAGTATGAGAAGCTATGGAGGCTTCAACATCATCTTCTAAGGGATGATCTCCAACTAAGTTCTGATCAACATCCATATTCTGATGCTCACCTAAAATCTGATCTTCAGTATCTAGATACAGAGAAGGTGTTGTAGGCAATTCTTGATTTACATCAGCATCAGGAATTGGTGTTGTTGGTGGAGTGACTTGAGTTGTTGGAGCTGCTAGATGCAAAACTTGAGGCACTCCCAAGTTATGAATGTCAATTTCAGCACTTGGCCCTTGGGTATCAGCATTTACTGGAGATACTGGAGGTGTAGGAATGTGAGTAGATTCTGGCTCATGTAGTGGTGAGTGAGGAGTAGCATGAGGGTCTGAATCAGCACTAGGAGAATTGTGAGCTTCAACAGGGTCTTGTGAGATCAGAGATTCCTGATCTCCTTCCTTAGCTGCTGCTTCCATTCCTTTACCAGAATCTTCAGGCCTTTTTGCCAATGTTTTGAATCTTTTAGCTTTTAAGGTGACTTTAGGAGCTGTATCATCAGTATTATGCTTTCTAAGCCTTTTTATAGGCCTAGAACTCCCAATATCATCATCCTTCTGAGAGGAGCCCTTCTCAGCTTCTTTAACAACAGGTTCTGATACAGGAACCTGTTCCTCAGCATCTGATTCATCTCGCAGAATGAATCTCCTTCTCTTTTGTTGTGTCTGAGATACTTTCTTAGTCCTCTTAGGTTTAGAAGATGAAGGCTGCACTGTAGGTTCTGATGGTTGAGATTGAGAAGTTTGTAGTGGTTGAGTAGAAGTGGTAGGTGCTGATGGATGAGGTTCAGATGGTTGAACATCGGGATATAATGCAGTGTACTTAACGGGATCATAGGTTATTAAGGCTTGTTTGACAGATAAAGGAATTAAGAGGGGTCTTAACACAGCCTTCTTATTATCAGTAGATAATAAGTCAGTAAAAGCTCTTTTAGCTATTCTGAATGATGAAATTAATTCACCAAAACCTTGGGGCTTATTATCACAACAGAAACTATAAATAAGCTGACAGAATCTAGCAAAATAAACAGTAGATCTATCTTCATTCAATATGTCCCCGATAAAACCTAAAACAACACGTGCATATTCAAAATCAGTTCGGTTTATAAGAGCATACCCGATTTGTTGGCTGAATATGGGAATTGCATCAAAATTGGAACATTTGTTTAGAAAAGCTTTAGTTATGCAATCAAAGAAGAAACTCCATTCCCTCCTTATGAAAGATCTCTTCAACTGGCCCAGCTTTGCCAATGTTCTTTCATATCCCAGACTAGCCATCATGTTTTGAAGAACTGGCTCGTCAACAGTAGAATAGACACAGTTCTCAGGTAGTTGCAGTGTTTGTCGAACCGTAGACAATGTCACAACATACTCATCCTCCCCAGATGAAAAAATATTACTTGGGGACCCTTGTGCACCACCATCATCATACACACCGTTTCTCCAGAACTCCAGTACTTGAGTACCAGAAACTGCTTCGAGTTCAGTCAGAGCATACCCAATATCAGAACTAGCAAGAAATTCATGAATGAAGTGAAGTTCAGAGGGTGCTTCTGACTTGCTAAGAATAGCAGAGAAGTTATTTGGAACAAACGTTGCTCCATCGAAGATTATGTCCTTGGGTGCCATGAGAATTTGTGAGGAAAAAGATTGCCTGTAAGGTGTTTGAGAAAATGTCTGTTTGAAAAATTGTTAGTAGATGAGAGAATAGAAGTAAAGAGAGAGAGAGAGAGAGAGAGAGAGAGAGAGAGAGAGAGAGAGAGATAAAATATGAAAGTAAATAAAAGATTTTACAATCTTTTCTCTCTTTTACTTATACACGGTAGAAAAAGTAACCGTTGAGACACCTGTCAGACATGCAGCAGTAAAATATATTTAATGGGCACGGGTATAATCATTACTTATCACATGCAGTTTTTCTAGGAAAAAAAACCGTTCCACTTACCAAGTAATCCCATTAATCAAGGTAGTTCAGTTTTATTTTAAAATTTAAAACTGTTCCCACTTAATAAATTTTTATCACTGTGTGACCAATATTAAAAAAGACCAATGAAAGAATGACCATTAATAAACCAAGTAAACAAAAGCTTCCACGTCAGAACTTGATTTGTATCAGAGCTAAGAAGGTCATCAGAATATGGTTAGTATCAGGATTTAAAATGTTATCAGAATATCAAACGACTCAGTGACAAAATCTTGCATAAATATAAAATTTCATTAATATATTGAGCAAATACATTTCATGAAATTTAAATTACATGCTTAAAAGTACAAGATTGTCCTAAGCTACAAATCCTAACATCAACAGCTTTTGTCCTAAGCTAAGAAGCCGGACAAAGCTGACGGTGAAGAGAAACAGGGAGCAGAAATTATTTCTTCTTCCTACTCTCAACAAAAAGAACAGCAAGACGAATAATACGCTCCTGCTGTCGGAGAGCTTCCAGCCGTTCCTCTTCCAGCCGCTCAAGATGGCGATGGTAGTCCATGTAGAAGAACAGGAGGTCTGTGAGGACCTCTTGGGGAACTGAGTCCCAAATTTCATCAGGAATGGCAGTGACATGTCATTCCTGCTGCCATTCTATACACCTCATATTGATAGTGAAGGTGTCATAGTTCAGAACTAAGTTGTAATGAACCATGATTGTGATGAGTGAAAAAGAAATGAGTTTGAGAGTTTGAGAGAAAATGAGAGATTTGTTGGCCGGAATGAGGTGTCTGTTTATATAGCCAATAGAATGCCAAGAGACGCAAGGAAAAATGAATGGTTATAGGTATAAATAATTCTATCTCGTCTCCCTAGACTGATGAGAATAAAAATAGCCATTGAAAGTTTAAAACATGATTTAATGCGCACACGAAACAAGTAAAAATTACTGTGCATAGATGTACACCACTAACCCAAATTATGTTGACTGTTAATATCTCACCCAAACATATTTTGATTTTAAATAAGACTGTTTCAGATTTTAATCACAAATAAGTCAAGTAAAGAATCAGAGTTTAATATCAGAACTTAGACTTATATCAGAACTTAACAGTCATCAGAACATGATTTCTTAACTCAAAAAGTGAATGCCTGTTTCTGTAATTCGTCACACAAATTCTGATTTCGTTTCTTCAAAACTTATTATCAGAACTTCCATCTGAACTTGTCCTCAAAATTTATGCAACTGACACTTAAACTGTTCATCTAAAAGAACATTTATCACCACAGTAATTTTCATCATTCATATGGAGTGTATGTGTGTGCAGTAAGCTAAATATCAGATAAAGATTAAAGTTTGATTCACTTTAGTACATCTTATAAATAAGGCATAACTAAGAACTTTGCTCAAAATCTGTCATGATTCTGAAGTCTACTTTAGAATGAGTTCATGCATGAGTCTACCTCAACTGTTTTGTGCTTATTTTATGCATCTTTTGAAATTCCATTTTACAGTGGCTTCTCAGTGTAAGTGAGTCACGACTGCTTATCAGAATTTATGCTATTATCAGAGTATTTCTCCAGTAATCATAGAGTGTGAAAAGTCACCAAGAAAAATATTTGTTTTTGCTTTTCTGATGCATATTACTTAATACCATCAATGCACTTGGTTCTTCCCTTCCACAGTTTTTACTCTAGATCTCAAAGGAGTACTTGATTTTTATTTCTTTTCCTTTTCCTTTTCTTTTGATAAGTGGGGCTTATCAGCACTTAGTACATTCACCAGATTTACTAACATCAGAACTTAACATATGAGAAGCATTATTCTAGTTTTTGACTTAGTAATAAGATAGACAAAGTAAACTTAACTAAGCTAAATATCAGAATTTGCTTGTCAACAGATTTCCACATAAACAATTACTTAAAACATGGGATTTGTTAGTATATTAAAGAATACTAGGTCAGCATCTTGCATATTTATCCTCATTGGATTGAATAATCACATAAACATTCATATCACTATCAGAGGTTAGAAATTCACATCAGACAACAATCAGTATTTAAGCAATTTTCAATTAAGCACAGAATACACAAAGATGATAATATCTGTAAATACTGATGATAAAGTCTGATGCATCAGAGCAAAAACTAAGCAGATTTAGAGAAAGAACCTGAAACCATTCCAAGTTCATTTACCAATCTTGTAAAAGTAGCTTCACATAGTGGTTTTGTGAAGATATCTGCTAGTTGTTGATCTGTTGGAACAAAGTGCAATTCCACTGTACCTTCATCCACATGTTCCCTTATGAAGTGGTACCTTATGCTGATGTGCTTTGTCATTGAGTGTTGAACTGGATTACCTGTCATAGAAATAGCACTTTGATTATCACAGTAAATAGGGATTTTAAAATATGTTAACCCATAATCCAGTAACTGATTCTTTATCCAAAGAATCTGTGCACAACAGATTTCTGCAGTAATGTACTCTGCTTCTGCATTTGATGTGGAAATTGACTTTTGTTTCTTGCTAAACCAAGAAACCAGTCTGCCTCCAAGAATTTGGCAACTTCCACTTGTGCTTTTCTTGTCAATTTTGCAACCTGCAAAATCTGCATCTGAGTAACCTATTAGCTTAAAGTCTGATTCTCTGGGATACCACAATCCCAGATCAGCTGTTCCCTTAAGATACTTGAAAAAAAAATTCACAGCTGTTAAGTGAGGTTCTCATGGATCTGCTTGAAATCTTGCACAAAGACAGGTAGCATACATGATATCAGGTCTACTAGTAGTTAGATAGAGTAGAGAGCCAATCATACCTCTGTAATCAGTAATATCTACTGATTTACCAGTATCCTTATCCAATTTAGTTGCAGTGGCCATGGGAGTGGATGCACTTGAGCAATCTTGCATTCCAAATTTCTTCAGCAAATTTCTGGTGTACTTGGTTTGACAAATAAAAGTGCCTTCTTCATTCGGCTTGACTTGAAGGCCCAGAAAATAGCTAAGTTCCCCCATCATACTCATTTGATATCTTGACTGCATCAGTTTGGCAAACTTCTTGCAAAGTCTGTCATTTGTAGAACCAAAGATGATATCATCAATACATATCTGAACCAAAAGTAAGTCCTTTCCATGGTTGAGGTAGAACAGAGTTTTGTCAATAGTTCCTCTGTTAAATCCACTTTCCAGAAGAAACTGAGCTAAAGTCTCATACCATGCTTTTGGAGCTTGCTTAAGGCCATAAAGTGCTTTATCAAGCATATAGACATGATTTGGAAATTTGGAATCTACAAAGCCTGGAGGTTGTTCAACATATACTTCCTCTTCCAATTCTCCATTGAGAAAAGCACTTTTCACATCCATTTGAAAGACAGTAAACTTTTTTTGAGCAGCATAAGCCAAAAATATCCTTATGGCTTCCAATCTAGCAACTGGTGCAAATGTTTCATCATAATCAATTCACTCATGTTGAGAATATCCTTTTGCAACCAGCCTTGCTTTATTCTTTGTAATTATGCCATTACCATCAGTTTTGTTTCTGAACACCCACTTTGTACCAAAAACAGATCTGTTCTTTGGTCTTGGCACTAGGGTCCAGACTTTGTTTCTTTCAAATTCATTTAACTCTTCCTGCATTGCTTGTACCCAATCAACATCTTGAAGAGCTTCTTCCACTTTCTTTGGTTCATTCTGAGAAAGAAAAGAATTATAGAGACATTCACTTGAAGTAGTTGTTCTAGTTCTGACACCTGTATCAGGATTTCCAATAATTAAGTCAGGTGTGTGTGATTTAGTCCACTTCCTTGCAGATGGAAGTTTTTCTCTAGAACTGGATGCTCCCCCATGATCCATGCTATCTTCATCAACATTTTCTGATGCTCCCCCTGAAACTATGCTCTCTGAGTTGGATCCTTCAGAATTTAAGTTATCTGAACTATCAGAACTTGGCTTATCAGAACTTGATGAATCAGAACTTGAAGAGCCAGTTGTATGTTCTGATGCTTCTTGAGATTTGGTTGAATCTTCAGTATGCTCCCCCTGCACAGGTGCATCTTCATTTTCAAATCTCAGCTGATCATGATCATTGAAATCTTCAAGTCCAGTAATCTTCTTATCATCAAAGGAGACATTGATAGATTCCATGACTACCCTTGTTCTTAAATTGTAGACTCTGAAGGCTTTTATGAAAAGTGGATATCCAACAAAAATTCCTTCATCAGCTTTTAAATCAAATTTGGATAGTTGTTCAGGGTGAGTCTTAAGAACAAAACACTTGCATCCAAATACATGAAAATACTTCAGATTTGGCTTCTTTTTCTTCACCATCTCATATGGTATCTTTCCATGCTTGTTAATGAGTGTAGCATTCTGAGTAAAACAAGCAGTCTGCACAGCTTCAGCCCAAAAATAGGTTGGCAGCTTTGCTTCATCAAGCATAGTTCGTACAGCTTCAATAAGAGTTTTATTCTTTCTTTCAACAACTCCATTTTGCTGTGGAGTTCCAGGAGCAGAAAATTCCTGCTTGATTCCTTGGTCTTTGCAGAACTCTTCCATGATCAAATTTTTGAACTCGGTGACATTATCACTTCTTATGATCTTCACAGAATCTTTGACCAATTTATCCAGTTGCTTGACATGATCAATCAAGATAGATGCAGTTTCACTTTTTATGTGCAAGAAATACACCCATGTGTATCTGGTGAACTCATCTACTATGACCATAGCATATTTCTTCTTTGCAATAGACATGACATTCAGTGGACCAAATAGATCTGCATGTAGTAGGTGATAAGGCTCAAGAATCGATGATTCAGTCTTGCTCTTGAATGAAGATTTTCTTTGTTTTGCCTTCTGACATGAATCACAAAGGCCATCAGGAGCAAATACTGATTTTGGCAGTCCTCTCACAAGATCTTTCTTGACTAATTCATTTATATTGTTGAAATTTAAATGAGAGAGTTTCTTGTGCCGATTCCAGCTTTCTTCAATTGATGCTCTACTCAACAGACAGATTACAGAACCATCAGTACTTGTTGAAAGCTTGGCTTCATAAATGTTACCATGCCTGTATCCTTTCAGAACAACTTTGTCTGTAGATTTGCTTACAACTTCACAGTGTTCTTCAAAGAAATCCACATGATAACCTCTGTCACATATTTGACTAACACTCAGCAGATTGTGTTTAAGTCCTGAGACCAGAGCTACTTCTTTAATGATGACATTCCCAAGATTGATATTGCCATATCCAAGTATTTTTCCAATGTTGCCATCTCCATAAGAAACACTTGGGCCAGCTTTCTCAACAAAGTCTGATAGCAGGGCTTTATTTCCAGTCATATGTCCTGAACATCCAATGTCCAGAACTAGGATGTTTTTCCTGTTTCCCTGCAAACACAAAGACCACTAATGATTAGTTTTAAGGACCCAGACTTGCTTGGATCCTTTGGCCTTATTAAGTTTGTTAACATTTGCAGCGGATTTAGCATTAGAGTTTATGTTAACATTTTTCTTATCAGCATTTATACTATCAGACTTTGTATCAGAACTTACACTAGAAGGAACAATGCTAACTTTCTTCAAAGAAGGTTTTATTTGATAATAATCATAGTACAAACTATGATATTCCTTACAAGTATAAATGGAATGCCATAAACTACCACAATGTAAACAAGGATTTTGTGGCCTATATCTAACAGACTGACTCTTAACTCCTGACTTTGAAGGTAAGGAGTTTATGTTCTTATTCTTCCTGCAGAAAGAAGCCAGATGATTAGAACTTCCACAGTTATGACATGTTTTTCTAGGAGCATAAGGAACAGGCTTATAATCATTGCTTTTATTCACACCTTCCTTTCCATTCCTATTTTTCCTAGGTGACTTTACCTTGTTTACATTCTTAACATCTTTCAGCTTATGCTTAAGCTGCTTCTTTGTCATTAAGCCTACGTTTACTTCAATTGTCTTTTCCTGTTTTAGTTTGTCTGAAGTTAATTCCTCTTTAACTTCTGATTTCTCAGTATCAATCTTTACAGCTACAAACTTAACAGGTTTCAACTTTGGCTTTTGTTTAACAACTATAGGCTTAATATCTACAGTTCCTTTATCATTCTTATCATCTCCATAACCTAAGCCCTCTTTCCAGTTTCCACTACTTAACAAATTTTGAGTTGTTCTTCCAGAAGTCCTGATAATCTCTCTTTCCTTTTCTAACTCACTCTTTAGAGATTCATTCATTTTACGTATTTCATCCCTAACATAGAAAGCATCATCTCTATCTTTCTGAGTTTGATGGAACATGACTAACTCTTTTTCTAAATAATCATTCCTCTTTTTACAAGCAAGATTTTCAGAAGTTAATCTTTCACATGTTAAAGTTTGATCTCTATAACTAATAAACATGGTTTTAAGATATCTTCTCAACTCATTAATGTCATCAGTATGAAAGGCATAAGTAGTTTGAGGTACCTTTAACTCAGCAGTTTCATAACTGCTATCAGCATTTGTCATCAAGGCATAGTTCACCTCACTTTCAGAATCTGAAGTGTATGTCCAGCTTTTCTTCTTTGTGACAAGAGCCTTGCCTTTGTCACTCTTCACTTGCTTGCAATCAGGAGATATGTGGTCTTTCTCACCACAGTTGTAGCACTTGACATTTGTGTAATCTCCTCTGTCAGACTTCCCTCCTTTGCCTTCAGATTTTCTGAAACTCTTCTTATCAGAACTTGCACCTTTCCTGGAAAACCTCTTTCCCTTTCTGAATTTCCTGTATGCAATCTTTGTGATTCCTATCACCATAAGAGCACACAGCTTCATCATCTCTTCATCAGCATCCATCTCAGGCAAGCTTTCAGTTTCTGAGTCATCATCACTATCAGAACTTGATGAATCAGTATCAGACTTTGTGATGAGCGCTTTTCCCTTGCCTTTCCTTGAGGTAGCTGCCTTGGGGGATTCTTCTTCAGCCTTAAGAGCAACTGTCCTTGACTTTCCTCCTTTCCTCTTGGTTCTTTGTTCCATCTCAAGTTCATGAGTCTTGAGCATCCCATAAATTTCATCAAGAGTTGTTTCTTCAATATTATAGTTGTATCTTATAATTGTTGCCTTCACATCCCAACTTTCAAGAAGAGCTAGCGGGAATTTTAGGTTTGAATCTTCAAGATCATACTCCTTATCAACTAGTGACAAATCATTCAAGAGTTTGACAAATCTGTCATATAAATCAGTCAATGACTCATTAGGCTTTGAGTCAAAGTGTTCATACTCTTGAGTGAGTATTGTCTTCCTGTTCTTCTTAATCGAATCAGTTCCCTGGCACCTTATCTCCAAGGCATCCCATATCTCCTTTGCAGTCTTGCAGTTAATTACCCTGTTTGACATTACATTATCAATGGCACTATGTAGCAAGTGTCGTACCTTAGAATCCTTAGCAATTGATGCGATATCTTCAGCAGTGTAATCACTTTTCTCCTTTGGTACAGACTTTGCTGCTTCACCTGCAACTACAACAGCGAGTTTTCTTGGCTTGTGAGGTCCTTCATTGATTCTGTCAAGATATTCTGAATCTGTAGCTTCCAGAAACATAGTCATCCTCACCTTCCATATGGGATATTCAGATGGTTTCAGTATGGGAACTCTAATAGCCTGATATCCACTATAGTTTTGAGTCTTTGGGAGTTCTTCAGTTTTGGTAGGCTTGGTTGGAGTTTATGCTTCATACATGATTGTTTTTGGATCTTAAACTGTTTGTGTATTAACAGATAGGCTCTTATACCACTTGTCAGGTCACACACACTGTAGAAGGGTGTTGAATACAGTGTATAGCACAATCAAATCGAATTCAAAGAACACAAGTAACAGAAAACAAACTTTATTAAACTCTGTTACAATGTAGAACTGTCCTCTCTCAGTGATGAACAAATATCACGAGAGCTGCTAGGGTTACGATGAATAATATTCTCGATAATGATAAGACATATAGTGTAAACCCTATGTATGTGTTTATATACTACACAGTTACAAGATAATCGCTAATTGATATGGAATATAATTCTGCTTCCTAAAATATATCAATCAGTTATCTTTTCTTCCAAGTATTCCATTCTTCACAGAATTCCTTCTTCATGCATATCTCTTCTTACGTTTGTCTTGATCTTCTTTCCTTTCAATCAGCTGCCTTCCTTATCTGAAAGTTTCCTTTAAGTCCTGATATTATCTCCTGATAAATATCTCCTGAACCTTAAGTACTGATAACTTAAGTTCTGACTTCAGTATAAGCGCTGATTTCAGTTAAGTACTGATTTGTCCTTTTTAAGTAAGATCTGAAAACTAAACACAAATCATATTAAACATGACATTATCAAATATATCTAACACTACTTTTGGGAATCAATTATGTATAATTATAACTTGTGACAGATAATGGCAATTAACTATAAACTTATTAAGTAATCATTTTGGGTTGTAATAACTTTTAAATTGTGGATTCAAGGACTTGTACTTATTTCAATTTCATCTCTGAGACTATAACAGGTTGTGGTGTGTTTTATTGTGGGGTCACAGCATGAGGTTATTTATTTTTAATTAAGTTAAGTGATATTTATGGAAAGAAAGACCGTGACGACGCAGATCCCCGACCCCGGATCTGGGGGTGTTACAGAAATGGTATCAGAGCTAAGTGTTATAAACCTCAGAGATGATCCGATGATATAATAATAAACTCACAAAGATAATAAGAACTCTTGTCAAGTTCATGGTCGGACTACTTAAAGTAGCGCTGACAGTTAAAACCCTTACGGGAACCCTTATAAGTATCATGATAGTAACTTAGCTCGTTTAATGTGTAGGAGCATGAGATAGAGGACCCAGAGATGCTCGAGCGTGAGGAGTCAGAGACAGAGGTTATTGCGATTTCAGATGAGGAGGACCCGGATGAGGTCCCAGTAGCTGAGGAGCATGTTGGAGCTATAGTGGAGTATACTGGTACCCCTCTACCCTCACTCCCCGTGGTCAGAGCTCCTACCCCTCCACCACTATCTTGGAGCCCCTATGATGACAGCTCTGAGACCCATACTCCCGAGCCTAGGCAGACCGAGGAGGCACCCCCAGCGGCTCCGGATTCATCACCTCTCGACCCTGCCCATAGGTAGTCTTCGTTAGTTCACGGCTATGTTCAGGATGTTCTGAGGACTCGAGTGGTTGTTGCTGAGGCCCGGCTGGATGAGGTCAGGAGAGAGTTAGATGCGGAGAGAGCTGGTAGGCGTGCACGAGCTCATGAGGCTAGAGCTACCATACTCCGATCTCTGAGGAGAGAGCTGACTGGGATAGAGCTTATGGCCCATGCGAGGCTCCGATCACTTCATGGAGACAGACATGGCAGGATATCCAGGAGGCAGGCTGATTACATTTTCTGTCGTGCGATGGAGAGAGTGTGGGAGTTGACCCGCTCCGGTGATTGATTCAGGACCAGTGATGCGGTAGTCTAGTCGTCTAGTTAGTCGAGGCCATAGTAAGAGCTAATTTTCTGGGATAGTTGACTTGTATATAGTATCCCTTTCTCTGACTAGATAGATAGACTCATGTATTTCACTTTTGGGCAGATGACTGTAGCACTGTTGTACTTTTGACCAGATCGAACTATGTATTTCTCGCATTATGTATATATTTGTTTCCTTTCAGTTCAGTTCCTTAGTGACGAGATCACTGTCTTTATCGTTATTATTACTGCACTTCTTATTAGAACTGTCATAATATAATAGATTGTGAGATACGTTCTCCCCATTATAGAAACTGTGCAAGGCACAGTCTTATGTATGATTGTGACCTAACGTTGAATTTTCCAAAATTTATCAGTATCATGCCGCCAAGAAGGATTGGAACTAGGGCGAACCCTGGGTTTGAAAACCAGGGAAGCCATAACCAAGATAGTAGGAACCAAGAACACAGTGAAGAGGAAGATGAGGATTATGTTGAACATGATGACTCCCAGTATGAAGAGGTGGAGGAAACATTTGATGTTGAAGGATTTGAGATAGAGGCTGAAGAAGCAGAAGCTGAGGTTGAGGAACAAGTACCAAACCCAGACATGGATCCTATGGGGAAGTTCATGCAACTACTAAGGCAGAACTTGGAATGTCAACCAAACCCACCCCCTCAAGGAAATAACAATGATGTGGCAAACTCTTTCAGGGCTTTCAAGTCCCTAAAACCCCCTGAGTTCCACGGATCAGCTGACCCAGTTGAGGCAAGGGCGTGGCTAAAGGAAATGGAGAAATCCTTTGAGATTCTGAGTACCGATGAGGCACAAAAGACTGTATTTTCTACCTACCTTCTGAAGGGAGAGGCCAACTACTGGTGGGAATCCAAGAAAAATATGGAGACAGATGCTATCATAACCTGGGAGAGGTTCAGTCAGTTGTTTTTGGGAAAATATTTCCCGAGGTTTATGGAGAACTAGATGGAGCTAAAGTTCTTAGAGCTAAAGCAGAATAACTTATCTATAGCAGAGTACAAAGAAAAATTTACTGAGTTATCAAGGTTTGTGCCAGAGTTTGTGAACACCCAAGAAAAGAAAGCTAGGAGGTTTCAGCAGGGACTGAAATCATGGATTCAGAATAGGGTGGCAATCCTTGAGCTTACAGATTATGCCACTCTGGTGCAAAAGGCAACGATTGCAGAAGCCAGAAGTGAACAGATGCAGAAGGAAAGAGAGAAGAAAGGAATAAAGAGGAAAAGTATGAGCATGGGCGGAGGTTCCGCAGGAGGGAGCTTCCCAACTAGATTTAATCGAGGAGCAGTGTCCCTACCGGGAAGGAGTACTGGGTTTAAGCGGCCCGTAAGTGTGAATGTGAGCCAGAGCGTCCAGAAGTCAGGAATGTCCTATTCCAACCAATCTCGACCCCCATTGCCAGCCTGTAACACTTGTGGAAGGATGCATTCGGGGGAGTGTAAAGGGAAGCCAGTAACTTACTTTAAGTATGGTCAAGAGGGTTATTATTCTAACAAGTGTACTTCACAACCCCCTAGTGTCAGCCCGACCACCATCTGTTATCAGTGTGGAAGACCAGGCCACATGAGGAGGGAGTGCCCAGGGAACAAACCAGCAGCCTCAGGAGAAAGCAGGGTTGCTTCTAATAAACCACCTACTGCGAGGACTTTCAACATGACAGTTCAAGATGCTATGAAAGACTCAGATGTGATAGCAAACACCCTTTCTCTAAATTCAGTCAGTGCAAATGTTTTATTTGATTTGAGAGCAACTAAATCTTTTATATCAAGGGACTTTGCACTTAAATTAAGACTTAAGGCTGAACCCTTGATAGAACCCTTACAAGTAGAAATAGCCAACCATGAAGTTATTCCTGTTAACCAGATTCACCCCGCCTGTGAGTTAGGCATAGGGGAATAATCTTTTAGTGTTGATCTAATTCCTTTTAAATTATGGGAATTTGATGTAATTTTGCGAATGGACTGGCTATCTAGAAATGATGGTCATATAGACTGTAAGGGAAAGAAAGTTAAGTTGAATATCCCAAGGAAGAAAGGAGTCATATTTAGAGGGAAGAGGCAGACGCATAAATTTTTGACCATGGCCCAGGCCAATAAGATGCTACGGAAAGGAAATGAGGCCTTCCTAGCCTATGTGGTGGATACGCAGAAGGAGGTGCCCAACTTGCAAGACATTTCGGTAGTCAACGAATTTGAAGATGTATTTCCACAAGACCTTCTGGGACTACCACCCGATAGAGTGATTGAATTTGCTATTGAGTTGGCCCCAGGGACGGCCAGTTTCAAAGGCACCATACCGATTAGCCCCATTAGAAATGAAGGAATTAGCTACCCAATTACAGGAACTTTTGGATAAGGGTATGATAAGACCCAGTGTGTCTCCGTGGGGAGCACCAGTATTATTTGTTAAGAAGAAAGATGGGAGCATGAGATTGTGTATCGACTACTGAGAGTTGAACAAGCTAACCATAAAGAACAGGTACCCGTTACCCAGAATAGACGATCTGTTCGACCAGCTAAAGGATGTTGTCTACTTTTCCAAGATTGACCTGAGAATTGGATATCACCAACTAAAGATTAAACCTGATGATATTCCAAAGACTGCATTTCGTACCAGGTATGGGCACTATGAGTTCTTGGTAATGTCCTTTGGATTAACCAATGCCCCAGCGGCTTTCATGGATTTAATGAACAGAGTATTCAAGAAGTACTTGGACAAGTGTGTGATAGTTTTTATCGATGATATTTTAATCTACTCAAGGACCGAGGAAGAACATGCAGAGCATTTAAGGATAGCTCTAAAAATACTCACAGAAGAACAGTTGTTTGCCAAATTCTCGAAGTGTGAATTCTGGCGGAATGAAGTATAGTTTTTAGGACATGTGATCAATAAGGAAGGAGTATTGGTCGACCCCTCCAAGATAGAGGCGGTCTCAAATTGAAAAAGGCCAACCACACCCACTGAGCTAAGGAGTTTCATAGGATTGGTCGGCTACCATCGTAGATTTGTACAGGATTTTGCGAAAATCGCAGCCCCTTTAACACGACTTACTCGTAAGACAGAGAAGTTTGAATTGACAGAAAAATGCGAGAAAAGTTTTCAAGAATTGAAGAAAAGATTAATAACGGCCCCTGTGTTGGCATTGCTAGACGGAAAAAGAGATTTTGTGATATATAGTGACGCGTCGCACAAAGGATTAGGGTGCATGCTTATGCAGCACGATAAGGTGATCGCGAATGCGTCAAGACAACTGAAGGAATATAAGATTAGATATCCTACTCATGACCTTGAACTCGCGGCAATAGTTTTTACCTTAAAAATTTGGAGGCACTACTTGTATGGAGAGAAGTATGAGATTTTCACAGACCATAAGAGCCTCAAGTACATATTCACGCAGAAAGAGCTCTAACATGCGTCAGAGAAGATGGTTAGAACAAGAGATGCATAAAAGGCCCACCGGGCCGGGCTTTGACCGGGCCTTAAAAAGCCCGGGCTTTGACCGGGTCGGGCTTTTCGAGCTTTGACTTTGACCGGGCCGGGCCGGGCCGGACTTTCCGGAAATGTCAAAGCCCGTTTGGGCCCTCGAGGCGGGCCTAACCGGGCTTTTTTTCGGGCCGGATCGGATCGGGCCGGGCTTTTTTCTAATTATATCGGATTGTTATGATAACAATGATATCCAAATATTCATAACAATGATATCCAAATATATATAGTGTAACTATTATATCTTCTTTCATTATTTATGCAACGAAGTATATAAATAATATTATTAATCACAAATATGTAAATATATATGTGTTTAAAGTATTATTTATAATTATAGTAAATGTGAATTTATAAATATATAAGAAAATATATTAGAATAATCAGATTATAACCGGGCTTTTTCGGGCTTTTAATCGGGCCGGGCCGGGCCGAAGCCCGGGCTTTTAACCGGGCCGGGCTTTGCCTAAAAATATAGGGCCCGTCGAGGCCCGAAGCCCGGGCCGGGATCAGGCCGGGCTTTGACCGGGCCGGGCTTGACCGGGCTTTGACCGGATCGGGCCGGGCCAGATTTTCCGGCCCGGGCTTTTTGTGCATCTCTAGTTAGAACTAATCAAGGATTATAATTGTGAGATTCTCTATCATCCAGGGAAAGCCAATGTGGTGGCTGACGCCCTTAGTAGGAAGGAAAGACTCAAAATGATAATGACTTCGGAGGAATTGATAAGGGATTTCGAGAAAATGGAAATAGTAGTAAAGGTAACCTGAGCTGGAACCGAAAAGCTGTTTGAGATCTCGAAGCAGCCAGAATTATTAGAAAAGATTAGATTGTGCCAAGAAAAAGTAATGAATGAAGGCAAAGAGTCAATGACTGGAAAAGAGATCCATACTGAGAGAGATGATAAGGGGATAATGAGGTATTCCTACCGAATTTGGGTTCCGAATGTTCAAGAGCTTAAAGACGAGATTTTGGATGAATGCCATATTTCAAGGTATTCCATTCACCCGGGGAGCACCAAGATGTATAGGGATTTAAAGGAGTATTACTAGTGGCCCAACATGAAGAGGGACGTAGCAGTATGGGTAAGCAAATATTTGACTTGCCAAAGAGTAAAGGCAGAGCACCAGAGACCCAGTGGACTCTTACGACCCCCGGAGATTCCTGAATGGAAATGGGAACAGATAGCTGTGGATTTTATTGTAGGCTTATCAAGGACGAAAGCCAATCGTGATGCCATATGGGTAATTATAGACCGACTGACAAAGTCAGCTCATTTCATTCCTATTAATGAGAGATACACAGTCGATAGATTGGTGGACATTTACCTTAAGGAAATAGTGATGCGACATGGAGTCCCAACGTCCATTGTCTCAGACCGAGACCCCAGATTCAACTCCAGATTTTGGAGGAGCTTTCAAGAATGTACGGGAACCAAATTAAACATGAGTACCGCTTACCATCCCCAAACGGATGGGCAAAGTGAAAGGATCATCCAGACACTAGAGGATATGTTGAGAGTCTGTGCAATAGACTTTAAAGGAAGTTGGGATGATCACTTGTCATTGATCGAGTTTTCTTATAACAATAGATTTCATGCCAGCATCGGAATGCCGCCTTACGAGGCCCTGTACGGAAGAAGGTGTCGATCTCCCTTATGTTGGGATGAAGTGGGAGAGCAAAAGATGCTCGGACCCGAAGTGGTCCAAAGGACCAAAGACATAGTGGATCTCATCAGAGGACGGCTTATACCAGCCCAAGACCGACAGAAGAAGTATGTAGACCTAGACCGAAAGGACAAGGAGTATGAAGTAGGGGACTTAGTACTGCTAAAGGTATCCCCTTGGAAAGGATTGATGAGGTTCGGTAAGAAAGTGAAACTAAGCCCAAGATACATTGGACCTTTTGAGATACTAAGACGAATTGGGAAGTTAGCTTACGAGCTAGCCTTACCCCCGAACCTAGAACAAGTTCATAATGTATTCCATGTGTCAATGCTAAGGAAGTATCATCGGGATGCCAGGCACATAGTGGAATACGAGCAGGTGGACATGCAACCAGACCTGGCTTACGTGGAGAAGCCAATGAAGATTATGGATAAAAAGGAGCAGGTGCTTCGGAACAAAGTGATCAAGCTAGTCAGAGTGCTATAGCAGAATCATAATATGGAGGAGTCAACTTGGGAACTAGAAAGTGCAATGCTAGAAAAGTACCCCCATTTGTTTTTTATCTGATTCCGGGACGGAATCCTTTTAAGGAGGGGAGACTGTAATAACCCCAAAAATTTTGGACTTTTTATAACCCTTATGAATAGTGATTTTGCTAATTATGCTGATTAAGAAAACTTTTCATGCCACACTATGTAGCAGTTCCTTAACTGATATTCTGAGATCTTATTAGTACTATATATGGTATATAAGTGTAAGTTAATATCGCCAGAATCCAAATTCAAACACTTTGATTTTTCCCAAAAATCCACCTGATACCGAAAGAATTGAGTATAAGGTAACATGATTAAAAGGATTTAAATTCAAGGATTATTAGAGAGGATCATAAAAGGAATATAATATATTGAGAAAGGTTAAGGAAACCCAAGTAATAAGATCCCGGATATGATCCCTCAAACGATTAGCAAGAACGAACGATAAACGAGTCATATAACAATTAAACGACATGTAATGCAAGAGAGATTAGTGCAAGGATTAAGGATGATAATCAATCAATTAAGCAAGGATTAGCATAAAAAGATGCTTCCACCACCAAGTGATGACAAGTGGCAAATGATGAAGTCACCAAGGTGATGTCATGCTTAGTCACACTCCACTCACTTTAATCAACCCATTTATCACCCAAATATCCCATTCACTTTCATTTTCCACCACAAATATATTTAGCAAAGTAAAACCCTCCCAAAAAGAAGAAGCTCTCGGCCTTCTTCATTTTTCAAGAAGAAAAATTCCAAAAATCAAGATTCAAGTTTTGTTATATTACAAGGTAATTATCCAAGGTTCCTAATGATTAGTTATAGTTATCCTAGAAGTTTAAGCCTCCAATTCTTCATGAATCTCTTCCAATAAATCAAAGAAGAAGATGATGAATAGTGTTTTCAAGTTACTAACTTTGTTTTCTTTGATTTCCTTTAAGATCCAAGCATTCCTAAGCTATCTCAAGGCTTCTTAAGGCTTCCTAGCTACTCTAATCACTCCAAGGAAGGTATAACACCTCCAAACCCTAACTTTACTTTGAGTATTAGGTTTAGTTTTGATTGTTATAGTAAATGAGAAGCATGATGCTTGTGTTTTTAAAGTTTGGATTGGATTTGTAGTGATTTGTATGTTGGAATCTTGTTTATAGTTAATGAAACTTAAGTATATTTAGTAGTTCATGTTTAGGGTTGAATGTGAAAGGCATATGTCATAGCCTATTTGTTTATTCGAGGATTTAATTCAACTCAAATAAGAATGTAACAAGTAAATAGTGGATCTGCCGTCAAAGAGATCTCACAAAGTAACATCTGTCAAAGGATTCAGAAACAAGGTTCATCTACAGACTTGAGGAATTACTTCACTGGAAGAAGTTCAAGAAATTGATCAAGCCTCAGTGATACAAATCAAGATTGTGGATTTAATCAAGTGACAGAGATCTCGTCAGGGTATCAGAGAATTATAAGGATTTAGTCTGAATAAAATCAAGAGTATCAAAGTCAAGACATGAAGAAACGTCACGGAAGTTAGTCACTCATGAACCAGATAGTACATCGAGTGTCAACATTGAAGTGGTGGAATTGATTCATAATTCTCAGTAATTTTCAGAAGATTTTCAGAAGAGTGGTTGCTGCTCAAGATTAGTATTAATTCTCTATTAATTAATTAAGTCATATAATTTAATTAAGAAAATAAATTATATCTGCAAAGATTAATTTATTGATTAATTAAATTAATTGATTAATTAATTCTAAATTAATATTAAGAATTTTCAGAATTTTATTTGGATTAAAATCAATTTTAATTCAGCAAGACAATTGAAATTGAACTAGCATGACAATCTGGGTTGTCATACCGATTGTCATGCCAGGTCATTTCAATTGTCTCACCGAAAGTTCTACTGGAAGGAGATAGTCATGCTAGTTCAGTTTGATAGTCTTGCTAGTTCAACAGATAGTCATACCGATTGTCATGCTAGTACAACAGATTGTCATACCGATTGTCATGGTAGTACAACAGATTGTCTCACCGAAAGTTCTACCAGCTATGGGATTGTCATTCCAGTTCAAGTGATTCTGTTGATTGAATTATAAAGACAGAAGCAGCATAAGTCATTCATTATCCAAAAAACACACTCAAGAACAGAAGCAGAAGCCGAGCACAATATTTTATTTTCATCTGCTAAATTCAAGATCACAATTTCTAGTAATTAAAGTTAAATCCAAACAACTAAAAATCATTCTCTTGTTCTTGTGTAACTATCTAGCGGATCAAAATCCCTAGAACTTAATCTCAAATTGCGTTTAGCATTTGATTCTTTTTATTGCAAAAAATAGAAAAAGTTCATGTCGAATTTATTCTAGATTTGTGATAATTAATTTGAGATTAATTCCTTGTAATTGATACCGTTGTTGTAACACCTTTCAAGTTTAATAATATTCTTATTTAACTTGAATTTTGTTTCAATTTTTTATTCCGCACTAAATTCGATTATTCGGTATTGTTTGTATTCAACCCCCCTTCTACAAACACATTGGGACCTAACAGAATGAATTGGAAAATCTTGAGATTTAGGACTGATGTAGTAAGGTTTGGATGAGGTTTGGTTGTATTGTTGATTGTGAGTTGAATGGTGGTTGTTTGGAGTGGTTTAAAACTTGGTAATCGCGTAAACATAGCCGTCGTAATGCCCGTTTTTATACAACTGCTTGTTCTTAGTGTTCGGCACAGAGAGCTAACTGTTGAATCTGTGAATTTACCATGTTTAGCTAGATTATGTCATAAGCTTCGTTTTGATATGTGCTTCACTTAAATCCGATGTACGGTTTAGGAGAAACGACCATTTTAAGTAACAGCGTTTCGTGAACGAACCATTTCCCCTCGCCTTACTTTGAAACCTTGGTTAAGGTCCTTAAATGACTACTTGGAGTATGAAACAATTATTTAAGGTTAATAGGTCAGTTGGTAGAGTATTCTCAAAAGAGTCGCCTTAAAATTCGTAACGGTCAATTTATTAAAAATGGTGGAGCTCGAGCCGAGGGTACCCGAGCGACTTATGTGAATCGTTAAGCGCAAAAGCGAACGTTAGAGTCTAATTGGTTAAAGTCTAGTTTCTTACGCGACCGTGGTTTAATTCCAACTTATATTTTGTTTATAGGTTATCAGACTCGTCCCAGGCCTTTTACCACCCCCAGTTGCTTAGGCAAGTTTTCTACCCGTTATATTGTTGTTGTGATGTATATATGTATATGCATTATCTTGTGATAAGTGCATGATTGTTATTAGCAAATCTTGCGATATATTGGAGCATGCTAATATGGTATATATGCATGCCTGTTTCGTAAATCTTGATATCTAATTGTTGATTCAATTGCTTATAAGTTGCATAATATATATGTTAGAGATAAGCAGTAGTTGCGTATACCCTTAGTATAGGGGACCCAAAAGTGAACATTTTCTAAACCGGGAGTCGATGTTCCCGAGTATAATGTGTATATATATTTTATATATATATATAGAAATAGTTTTCAAAACTATTAATCGAATAAGGTTTATTCGATAACTTTATTTTATTTAATGAATATTATATTGAATATTCATTCGAGGACTTATGACTCCGCTTATTTTATTAAATAATATTCTTTATTTTATTCAAGAATAATGTTTCGATATATCAAACTTATTTTCGATTATTCAAATAAAGATCGTACTTTCGTATAAGTATATATTTTGTTATTTATTATTCATTTCAAGTATGAGTTTTAAAACTTCTACTTCAATTATTTTTATAAAGATTATCCTTAAGGGAATATTATTTAAATAATAATATTCAGATATTCTCCAATATATCGGGACTGATTTATTTTATTAAATCGTCATTACTCTAAACATTCTTTAAAATGTTTTCGAGTCTTCAAAATGATTTTAAAAGTTAGAGCGGATCCCCAAACTCGTTTTCAAATTTAAGATCTTCCTTTCGAAGGGGACTTGAATACTCGCTCAAAAAACTGAGAGATCTGGCTCTGTGGTGTATTTTATATTCGCAACGAGGTGGCTGTTTTGAGAAAACAATTTGATTACTTGCCCAACGTTTGGGAAGTAAGTCCATCTAATTGAGTCGGCATATGCGACAGGCCGGGGTACGGTCTATGAAGGTCTAAGAGGCTGGGTGACAGTCCATCCACGCGTGAGTGGCCGGGTAACGGTCTAGCGCGAGGTCCTAATGCGGGCAGGGTAATGACCGGCGAGGAATTCATCCATCTACAGTAGAAAAGGTTACTTATTGGTATCTTTTCCTGATCAGCAAGATATCGGGTTTATGCCAAAATTCTCTTCGTTCCAAATTCATTGGATATTACAACTCTGTTTATACTTATCATGACAGAGGTTTTCAGGGAATGCGTGAGAGATATATATAGGTATATATATATATATATATATATATATCGGGACTTAATGAAGTATCTCGTAACTTCATTTCATTCAAATAATATTTCAAAGATTGAATCTATTCAAGTCTTATGTTGAAGTCCCATCTATGTGATGAACCTTTGAAAACTTATTATACTTTGAACAGTAATAGTTCAAGTAGTTTTCTAAAATGATATAAGTATAGTGAAGTAATTGGTAACTTCATCTCCCTTTAAGTTTATATCCAGTAAGTAATTATCTTACACTTAATAAGAATTTCGAGTAAGTTATCCATTTAGATACTTGCATTATTGACTACACTATATATTATCTTGTGAGCTGTAATGCTCACTCTTGCTTCATTTCTTCATCACACAACAACAGTTAGGAAAGATGATCAGACTCAAGCAGACCCAACGCAAGAGCGTGGGAAGCGTCCCGCATCTTCTCGTTGATATCATAGCTGCTATAGCTGCAGAGGTAGATCTATCTGTAGACCAGGCATTCTACTTTGGGAATCAATTATGTATAATTATAACTTGTGGTAGATAATGGCAATTAACTGTAAACTTATTAAGTAATCATTTTGGATTGTAATAACGTTTAAATTGTGGATTCGAGGACTTGTACTTATTTCAATTTCATCTCTGAGACTATAACGGGTTGTGGTGTGTGTTATTGTGGGGTCAAAGCATGAGGTTATTTATTTTCAATTAAGTTAAGTGATATTTATGGAAAAAAAGACCGTGACGATCCGGATTCCCGACCCCGGATCTGAGGGTGTTACACTCTCAAAGCGGAATCTGTGTCTATGAGCATGAAAGACTCTGACTTGTTGGATGATTTCTGTCTGAAGATTTCAGCACTAGTAACAAATATGTGTGCTCTGGGTGAAGAAGTTTCGTAGGAATACGTTGTCAAGAAGGTTTTAAGAGTTGTTCCTCCAAAATTCTTGCAAATCACGTCCACTATCGAGCAGTTTGGCAACGTAGAAAACATGACTTTTGAAGAAACCGTGGGATCCTTAAAGGCTCATGAGGAGAGATTACGGGGTCAAACAGAAGGAAGTGGAAGCCAATTGTTGTTGACTGAAGAAGAGTGGGTGAAGAAGGAGAAAGAAGAGGGGAAACTACTCCTCACCAAAGATGAATGTATCAAACGTTCAAGCAGGGGAACAACAGACCAGAGAACACGAGGACGGGACAATAACAGAGGTATGCGCAACAAAATTCGTATTAGGTGTTTTAACTGCAATATCCTTGGATGTTATGCAGTTGACTGTAGGAAGCCTAAACGCGAGAAAGAGAGTAAAGAGGAGGTCGATATCTCGCACATTTCGGATGATGAACCAGCCTTAATGATTGCAGAATGTGAAGGAAAAGAAGAGAGCATGATGTTGATTAATGAAGAGAAGGTGGCTCCAAAGTTGAACAAATCTCATGGTGACAAGCATGTGGAATCAAATATCTGGTACTTGGACAATGGGGCTAGCAATGACATGACCGGGCAACGCTCAAAATTTTTACATTTGGATGAAAAAATTACAGGACAAATCAAGTTCGGAGATGGTTCAACGGTGCACATAAAGGGACGAGGTTCAATTGTATTCAGGTGTAAAATGGGTGAGGAACGCATCTTGCGAGAGGTATACTATATTCCCTCACTTTGTAATAATATTATTAGTCTTGGGCAATTATCAGAAGAAGGGAATAAGGTTACTCTTAATGGTGACTTGTTGTGGGTTCATGATAAAAAAGGAAATTTATTGATGAAAGTGAAAAGATCGGTAAACAGACTTTATAAAATAATTCTTGAGCACAGCGAAACGATGTGTTTGTTGGGTAAATCTGATGATAATGCGTGGCTATGGCACTCAAGATTGGGGCATGTAAACTTTAAAGCAATGTTGTTGATGGACTCTACGAAGATGGTATATAACTTGCCCTACAGGATTGTGTGTTGGGTGTCTTATGGCAAAGCATCCACGGAAAAGGTTTCCTCATCGGTCAATCTACAATGCCAAAAGGGGATTAGAACTAATTTATGGGGAAATTTGTGGACCTTTATCCCCTCTCACACCTGCAGGTAACAAATATGTGTTTCTTTTGGTAGAATATATAGTAGAGTAATGTGGACATATCTGTTAAAGACGAAGGATGAGGCTTTTCATGCATTCAAAAAGTTTCATGCTTTGGTGGAAGATGGTTCAGAAAAAATAATCAAGGTCTTCAGGAAGGATAGGGGAGGAGAATTTTGCTCGAAAGAATTTACAAACTACTGTGAGTATGCAGGAATAATGAGGCATTTCACTACACCTTACACGCCACAACATAACGGCGTGGTTGAACGGAGAAATAGGACGATGATCGAGATGGCTCGTAGCTTGCTTAATGGTATGCAATTACCAAATTTATTTTGGAGAGAAGCTATACGCTATTCCATTTATTTGTTGAACAGGTTACCAACTCGAGCGATATCAGGAGTGACTCCGTATGAAGCATGGACAAGAGAAAAGCCACACATAGAACATATAAGAGTTTTCGGATGCTTGGCGTACATAAAAGTGCCAAATCAGAAAGTCAGAAAACTGGATGATAGGAGCATTTTTGTGATTCATTTGGGAAAAGAACCTAGTATAAAAGCATACCGGTTGTATGATCCAATTAACAAAACTGTGCACGTGAGTAGGGACGTAATCTTCGAGGAGGAGAAACAGTGGCTATGGAAATTAAAGAACAAGTTGAAGACAGTCACTCTGGTACTTTCACTGTGTTTGGGTTTAATGAGAAAGAACAAGATGAAAGTGTAAATGAGGAAGATGCAGCTGCATATTCAAGTGCAGAAACTAAGTCGAAGAAAATTCTGAGTCTACAAACAATGAAAGTATGCAGAGTTCGAACTCGTCTGGATCACTTGCAGACTTTAAAGCCAGCAGTGAGACTCCACATAATTATAAGTCTCTCTCAGATATTTATGCACAGACCGAGGAGATAGAACTTGAAGATGATGAACTGAACTTGATGGGTGTTGATGAACCTATAAGTTATAGTCAGGCAGCAAATAATCGAAACTGGAAAGAAGCCATGAAGAGGGAGATTGAAGCAGTTGAGAAAAACGGTACCTAGAAACTCACTCAATTGCCACCTGGTCATAAAGATATCGGACTGAAGTGGATTTTCAAAATCAAGAGGGACACAAATGGAGATATAATCAAGTATAAGGCAAGAATTGTAGCAAAAGGATACGTACAAAAGGAAGGAGACGATTTCGAAGAAATATTCGCTCCTGTTACACGCATTGAAACAGTGAGAATGCTTCTCGCACTTGCTGCAAATAATGGGTGGGAGGTCCATCATTTGGACGTCAAACCCGCATTTTTAAATGGTGAGATCCGCGAAGAAGTTTACGTTCAAAAACCTGAAGGATTTGTGCAGAAAGGAAAGGAACATTTAGTCAATAGGCTAGTAAAAGCACTCTACGGTCTCAGGCAGGCGCCACGGGCCTGGTATGAGAAGTTGAGTAAGTGTATTGAGAAGATTGGATTTCAGAGGTGCCCACATGAACATGCAGTTTATACTATAAAAACCGATGGGGAGACTCTCATAATTGCAGTTTATGTCGATGACATTTTAGTCACAAGAACAAGTGCTGATGTGATTAAAAATTTTAAGGAACAGATGAACGAAAGCTTTGATATGAATGACTTAGGGAAACTTTCACACTACTTGGGAATGGAAGTTAAACAGAATATTGGATGCATAGAGGTTAAGCAAACAGCGTATGCTAAAAAGGTGTTGGACACGGTTGGAATGCGAGACTGTAACCCAATTAAGTACCCGATGGATCCTAAGCAAAATATTGGTAAGGACGAAGGAGGAGAACTGGTTGATACAACTCAGTTTAAGAGCTTAGTTGGGGGATTGCGATACTTAATTCACACAAGACCGGACATTGCATTCTCTGTAGGCATAATTAGCAGGTTCATAGAAAACCTACAAGTGTTCATCTAAATGCAGCTAAGCGGATACTTAGGTATGTCAAAGGAACCTTGAACTATGGTCTCGTGTACTCAAAGAATAGTGGAAACAACATTCTGTTAGGCTTCTCAAACAGCGACTTGGCGGGTCAAATCGAAGATAGGAAGGGTAGGCATAATTAGCAGGTTCATAGAAAAACCTACAAGTGTTCATCTAAATGCAGCTAAGCGGATACTTAGGTATGTCAAAGGAACCTTGAACTATGGTCTCGTGTACTCAAAGAATAGTGGAAACAACATTCTATCAAGCTTCTCAAACAGCGACTTGGCGGGTCAAATCGAAGATAGGAAGGGCACGGGGGCATGATGTTCTATCTAAATGAGTCTCTCATAACCTGGGTGTCCCAGAAGCAAAGGTGCGTGGCGTTATCCTCGTGCGAAGATGAATTCATGGCAGCCACAGTTGCTGCGTGTCAAGCCATTTGGTTACAGAACTTGCTTGGCCATATCAATGGAAAATATAGAGGTCCTGTTGTTCTTTACATAGACAACAAGTCAACTATTAATTTGACAAAGAATCTGGTATTTCATGGCAGAAGTAAGCATATAGATATCCATTACCATTTCATTCGTGAGTGCATTGAGAAAGGGGAGATTATAGTGAAACATGTTCGTACAGAGTTGCAGCGTGCTGACATACTGACAAAGGCTCTCTCGGTAGTTAAGTTTGAAAGGATGCGGGGGCTACTTGGAATGAAGAATCTGAAACAAATCATTTAGATTACGGGGGAATTTGTTGGGTTTATAATCTAAATGTTTAGTCTGTTTGAGTCTTTTTTTTGTTTAGTCATTTTGTTTGTTGTTAGTTGCTTATTTGTAGGAAAGTAGTGGAATAAACATTGTGGTAGAGAAGTACTAGGAGAGCAGTTGTTAGTTCCTGTTTTTCAGCCATTTTTTAATGTAAGAGCCATATATATGTTTCTATTACTGGATGAATAAAAATCAGCTTTCAAAGCATCTCTTTCTTTGTTAATTTAAACAAATCATATTGCAGACATACTAGTTTTTCAACAATCCTTGAGCAATAGATCATATATAGCATAACAGTTAATTGTTCTTTAATAAGATTGCCAGAGATTCGTTCATGTTAATACGACATGATATTCTTGGTTGTCCACCTACTGAAATTGGAAGGTTGCATTGTCAAGAAATGTCACCAACCTTACCAATGGAATCAATGGTGCTGGTGCATCATGCATCGTGCATGTTAAAAGAACTTCATCGGAAGTTATCATGCATGCACTAGATCAATTATGTTCTGGCCTGTTTTGGCATATATATACCGTCTGATTCAAATCTGACAAAACGAGAAATCTTGTCATCAACTTGGATCTCCAATCAATAACTATTACATATAATCATAAATTTGCAATAGGTTAATGCTTAAAATAATGTATATGAATCACTTTAAATATAAAATAATTATTAATTTATTTTTTAATTATTTAATGTGTGTCCAGATTCCAAAATAAGTCAAAATGTATCGAACAGCTTGAGTAATTAACAAGCCTATTACAGACCCCTAATAGATTGGTGCATATAATAATAGAAGAGTGTTGGACCAAATACAGTCAGCATGAGTAATTAACAAGTTAATCACATGCCCCTAATAAATTTATGCATATAGTAATAGTACTTTGAAATTATAAAATTAACAAAAGTCTTTAATATTATCAATATGGAACTAGGGTGTTTCAATAATCCCTCAAAATTTCTTAAAATGTTTTTATTTAAATTTATTAGCAGCATGAAAATGTGGAGGTTGGTGTTATTTCAGTTAAGCTACTAGAATTCATCTCCGCAGATAATGAATTGAAGTCTAGCCTGCAAAAACCAAAAACAAATATCGAAAATCGAGAATACCAGTATTAGAGACCGGAAAAAGAAACTTGTGAAAAGGTCTTTATGACCGTCAATCGTTGGTTGGTTCGTCACAAACTACCGGGTGGGTCACACGTTAGTTATTTTGATCCTCATTTTCAACCGAATATAACCAATCAACATGGTTGGTCGCAATTATGATTATAATCAACCACGTACTAACCCACGGTTGATCACTTTTTCTTTTCTTTTCCAACCGATTGAAATTAATCGACTGATTTCGGTTGATTAAGTTTTTTGTAGGTCTCATATTCCGGCCCAACAGTCATGTGACAATCCACATCGGATTAAAATGCAACTGAAATTGGTTGAAAAAAGATTAATTGAAAATATAGAATAGCATTATAACTATTAAAGACCGAGATCAGTTAGAAAATATGTGGTGGAAAATGCATGGTAAATAAATGCATTGTAATGAAGTGTTGCAACGTAATTGACCGATATTAGAAAATCAAAATTTGATAAACAACCGAAAAAGTCGGTCGGTTAAGGATCGATTTGCTTTTATTTCTAATTAATGGGTCAAAAGTAACCAGGTTTTAAACGACCGACTATATCAATCGTTCGTGGTCGGTTCTTCATTCATTTCCAAATCGACAAGGTCATTTGCGACCATTTTTCGGTTATTGATGATCTTTTTTCCGGTAATTATAATTATAAGTGAAAAATAATTTTATCAGCCTAAGGTACATATAGCATCCAAAAAGTCGGTCTATTGAAAGCCAACTTAAAAAATAGGGTCATGCATACACCATATTAGTTGCATCTTAAACATATCTTTCTAGTGGATTCGTTGGTGCAGATAAAAAATAAGTTCATATGAAGATGAATAAACTTGCATGTTAGTAATGCAATTATCAACTGCTTCAATAAGGCTTATGGTTCTAAAAGCAACCATTAAACTTGCACCTTAACTCCGTTCTTAAATGTAAGCTAATTGTCTGTACTAGGGGTGTACAGATGAACCGCTCAACCGCTCGCAACTGAACAGCATTTTACGGATAATCGCGAAACGAGGGTTGGTTATGGATTTAAATTTTAATAACCGCTCATTCGCGGTTTGGATGTGGTTTGGATGCGGTTTTAGATTCTTAAAAATCGCAACCACAACCGTAACTCGCAACTCGCAACATATATTTATTATAAAATATATTTCCAAAAATATAGTTGATATCATATAAATTAATAAATATACACATTTATTAACTAATCTTAGGTTAATGTTAAGACTTCATTCATAAGATTCACAATCATTATAAGATATATAACCAAAATAAATAAAAAAATGTAATTAACATGTAATTTTATTTTTATCCTTTTTTTTTCTTTTCTCTCACCTCCATATTTTTGTATGTTTTTAATATCATTACTCCACACGGAGCATTAGTTTGTATTTTATTTTTGAATGTAAATTTATCGCGTAACTTAAACTTGAATTTATTATTATTATTCCGAATTTATTTTTTTGCAAATTATTAATTATTTTAAAATAAGTGGTTGAATCGCAAACTGGTCCGCAATAACCGCAAATTCGCAACCGCAATTGATGCGGTTAACCGCAACCGATGCGGTTGCAGATGACAATTTTCTAAAACCGCTCTTCGCAGTTTGATTCGACTTTTAACCCAAAACCGATCCAATCCGAACCGCGTACACCCCTAGTCTGTACTATCATGTCAGAATTAAAAAAAAATACCAAAAATATACCTTTTTTCTATTTGTTACTTCCAAGATTAACTTCATTCGTGTACAAACTGAGATTATAAAATAGATAAAAAATTAAATTAAAAAATATTGTTATGGGAGTTGAAATAAGTCATTCGGGTTCACCCGTAAATCTTCATATCAGTATATGTGAGTGTCAGAGATAATGAACATTTTATTTAAATTCAAATATAATTATGAATATTTGTAGAGTTAATTTTAAAAATTGTACTAAGGATATAAAGTTAAGTATAACACATAAACGGGTCATTACTTTATGTGCTAAACAATTTTCAAATTAAAAATATGTCTCGTGTTTTTTTATATAAATTTTTTATTATAAAAAGCAATTATATTGAATATATAATTAATTTTTTCTAAATAAAATATCGAACACAAAATCACTTAAATATCTATTCTATACATAAACTAAACATTTAGATATGCTAAAATTATAAATAGTCAAATTTTTTCGATTTATTTCGAATTAGAAATCACAACTTGACCCATTTTTCAAGAAATACTCGAAATTTGACTACATGATCTAGCCGAAAATACATCTTTTTTGTCTATGTTTGGAAAATTTAAATTATGAGTTCGACGAGAACATTTTACCAATAAGGCGGAATTTTGTAATATCTTTTATTAATAAAAATTAATGTTTTAGATGTGTTTATAGGATCACATTATTTGATTATATATATATATATATATATATATTATCAATGACTATTGCAGCATTTGATTTAATCAATTTTATGCTATTTATATATATATATATTATATTGATCGATAATTTGAAAGGATTTATAAAATTTTATCGAGCTGAAAAATATTTAATTTTAGAAAAATAATATACAATGTTATTAAATTATTATAAGAAGAAAAATTAGAATCATAATCGAAGAAACTTAAAACTATTTGAATAACGATATTAATAGAAAAAAACACGTGATCATCATATATTAGTCTTTACAATATATAAATTATTTTTATGTCGCAGCCATGGTTCATGCTCGACTGAGTAAAATTAGGTATGAATTATTTGTATGTGCTACTGCGATTCCAATATATAAATAATTGTAATTTATTTATTAAATAATTATAATTTTTGAAAAATTATAAATGTATGTTATTTGAAAAATCAATTGACTAATCAAATATAATAATGATTGGACATTTATATAAATAAGATAATTAACTTATGAATAAACGAGAGTGGCATAATTTACATGAAAATATAACAAATAATAATTTACATACATACACATGCATAATTTTTTTTTATCTTTACTAATTGTAAAATATTGAATACTAACTTTGTATTTAGATTATACACTAGGAAAAAAAGTGTCTTTTATTCTGTGAAAATGACAATGATTAATTGAATCTAAGATTTTTTTCAATATATTAAAAACTAGATGGATTATGTCAATTTTAATTCAAAAATCATGACATTGACAATTATATGTGATCTTATAAAATTAGCACTTTGTTCAGAAGATTAAAAACTAAGGATATTTTTTCAACTTTAGTTAATGATTTACGATATAGACAATGATATAACATTAACTTACACGTTAAACCTTAAAAACTAACATTTTCCATTAAAATACAATTTATATTAACGATAATGTAAATTTTACTTTGCTGAATATTACAATTGCAGGATTTATATGACTTTTGTTAGGCATTATTAATCTTTTTAAATCGAGGATCATTTCTCATAGATTATTTGATAAAAACTCAAAAATTTTGCTTTATTTTGCGTATAACATATGTGTTAATTTTAAGTTTAATTTTTTGAAAAGATTGACAAAATTTTATGGGTTAATTTAAATCTATTTTAAATGTATAATGATTACCCTACATTTATTAATTCGATACAAATTACACAGACAAACAAGAAAATATATAATTTGTTCAATGAGTTATATTAAAAACGTTGCCTATGTTGTTAATGTCTTTCACGAAAATCATACACATTGATAAATAATTCACTTCTATTTGAAATATGTGGGATGTTGCACAAAATTTTAGTAAAACTTAACAAAGGAGCTAGTAACATTTATAAATAATGACGAATTTGTTAATATTAATAATTTTGTTTTTTATGTCAAAATATTAATTAATATAATCATGTTTGATGTCAACCGACTTAGATAGGGGTCTGTAGATAACCATTATTTAAAAAATATAAATATATATTTAATTTCATTTTTCATCATATATAGTTACAAATTTTAATTACCAAATTAAAAACAAAGTTGCACAATTTTTTTATTTAAAAAATTATTGAAATTTGATAGAATAGTTTAAAGTGATTTTATGTAGAATTACGGTAAAATCACACTTATCCAAAATTATTACACAGTAGAATCAATTTTAAAATAATTTTTAAATTTTAATTGTTAAAATTTTTATTATATTTAAATATAATTATTATTTTAAATTAATAACGAATTTGATGAAATTATATAATTTAATGAAGGGTTCTCTACGATTTTTTATGTAAGAGGTTTCCCTCAAAGGGCTAATCACACATTTCCTATGATTTTATCTCACCAGATATCATTGTTCATAGCATAAAAGAAAATTTTATTGTTACTAAATAAAATTTCTTTAAAAAAGTTAAGTCATTATTATTATTTTTTTTGAAGAAATTTAAAGGAAAAATAAAAATATTATAGCCCAGAAACTAGAACCTGCTGAGCCCAATACCATAGCCCAATGTGGGAGCCCAACTTAATAACCCTAGATATATAAAAATAAATAGTTTTATCCTATACAGAACAACATTTGGTGTTAAACTCTACAGACGCCACCTGAAATTCACCATGCCTGGTCCAGTTATCGAAGAAATTGAAATCCAGAACAAGCTTCAGGTATACCTTTTTCCTATCTTACTTTAATTTCGAGAAATTTAAATACTCACGCACACAAGACTCGCCCGTAAACTAAAATACTAGGATAATATATATTGTTACGCCCTTTTATATATTATTAGCGACTTGTTACGAAAATTAATAACATAATTAGACCTTTGTATCATTGTATGTATTTAATTTTTTAGAATTCGTGACGGTCTAGAATCGAACCCGGAATCTGGTACGTAAGATAAGATTAGATAAGATAAAGACCTTTTTATATGTTATTAGTGAGTTGTTGATATATTAAAATGTGGATTTACAGGAAGATGTGCCAGTGGTGGAGGATGTGAAAGAAGAGGATGACCATGATGATGACGAGTCCGATTCCGAGTCGGATGACAAGGAAGATGGCGCTCCAGGTCACTTGCTTACTGCTATGCTTACTAATTGTTGTTTTTGAATGTTTCGTATTCGTTATTTTGTTTTGATAAATTTGCGGTATATATTTATTTTTTAAGAGTATTGAGGTTAAATTGTGACATAATGCGAAACATTTTATGTTGTGTAGCTTTTTTATTAGATTCCGTTTATAATAATTTTATGTTAAATTGTGTTGTATGTTAACAAAATGTGCATTGTAAGTGGTTTAAACAAAAAGTGCTTATATTGAAGAAATATTTGTAGTTAGTCTTTGAAGGGAAAACGGTTTTATTATTTTCACTAGTGAGAAATATTACAGATGAAATGATGAATGTTAACCAAAAATGTCGTTGGAAGTCTTATTAGTCGGTTGGAGTTGTAATGATAAAATGTATTAAAATCGGATTAGAGGTTTAAAATGATTTTATCTGTTGAATATTCCTCACTCCCGTATCTGACATTAGGTGACGTTACTCATCCTCCTCTGTTGGCTTGACTTTACATTCCTTGTTATTCTGTCCTTTGGTCCGTCCTTGTTATATGAATTATGAATGTATACAAATACTTTATGATGTTGACAGCTATAATCATAATATGGATATAAGGTCGATGTTTATGACTTGATGATGTGATTGGGCATACTTATATTATTAGGTAGAAGCTAATTCCGGTTCCCTCTAAACCTCAGCGACCTATGGTTAGAGCCTAGAGGTAAGCCATTTACCAAAAGCAAGTAATAGTTGACACGTCTCCCTATAGGAAACCAAGAAGTTGAGGTACAAGTCTTTCTGGGGGATAATTTGGATTTAATGATTTGAATAAAAATAAATAAACAGTAATGCTGCGTTATGGTATCAGCCTTTCATATGTTTATCGTTATCATGTTTCGCGTTTGCTAGTAAAATAATGGTTTTATTGATTTTGTTAGTAATACAGCATGATCTGTTGCCTAAAGAATGATGACATGAGATAGTATTACTCGTATCTCAGTCAACATATACAAATGTATATTTTTATCATGTCTAAGTATACTTTTTAGTATCTTTTCGTTATACAAATGTTTATATTGGATATCATTGCAATCAGTTTTTAAAGTCCATGTCTAAGCTGTATCTATTTGAGATCTGTTGAATACCGATTTCATGTATACAAGTTATATTACCTTTGTCCTAAATATCTGCATGTCAGTTTATTTATTTATTTTTAATGCAAAGCCTGGAGCACTAGAAATGGTTCTGGTTTAGAAGTTATATATACAACGGAAATATGTTTTTGTGGGTTTTTTGAGTCTCTCTGTTTGCTGATAGTCAGTACTTCGACTTATGTAATGTGTGAATATAACTCGTCGTTTAATCTAGTAGAACACAAATCATACTGGTAATATGATATTTGCTTCTGTTTACTTAACTGGGGAATATACAATATGCTCCAAGCCAATTCATTGTAGTGCATAAATTTTCTTTTTACTGACACATTGAGGTCCAGGTGGCACTGAAAGTTCAAAACAGAGCAGAAGTGAGAAGAAGAGTCGCAAGGCAATGTTGAAGCTTGGCATGAAACCTGTGACAGGTGTAAGCAGGGTCACCATTAAGAGAACTAAAAATGTAAATTTTCAACTTAATGATGATTGACTTTGATGCTTAACTTCTTCGGGGGAAATTGCATTAATATCTTTATTGTGTATCGCATGTCAGGTATTGTTTTTCATCTCAAAACCTGATGTCTTCAAAAGCCCAAATTCTGAGACCTACATCATATTTGGAGAGGCCAAGATAGAAGATTTAAGCTCTCAGTTGCAAACACAGGCTGCCCAACAGTTTAAGATGCCTGACTTGGGATCTGTGATGGCAAAGGCGGACCTTCCTGCTATAAGTCAAGCTGATGAGGAAGAGGAAGAGGTTGATGAAACTGATGTGAACGTTCGTGATATTGAGTTGGTAATGACACAAGCAGGGGTATCAAGAAACAAAGCTGTTAAGGCTCTCAAGACCCATAGCGGTGACATAGTGAGTGCTATAATGGAACTCACTACCTAGGTAGAAGTTGGTCTTTTCTGAAACAAATGGTCTCCTAGGATGAGTATTAACGTATGAACTGCGTACTATTGAATATTGATTCATCAATTCTTGTTGCATGGTTAAGGCGTGTTTTCTGGTTTTGTTGGGTTTTCAGCCATTTCCTTGTAAAGAAGGCTTAATCTCCAATCCAATTTGATAATCCTTTTTCTCCCTGTGATTTCAGTGCGATGGTGAATTAATAATTATAGAACTGTGTAGATTGTATGATTTATCGAGTGTTTGTGATGCACCTAGATTTTGTCATATTTTACTTTCGGATGATTGCATTCATGCAGTTATGCTGATGGAACCATCACAAAATGTTTTTGTTTGCTCTCTAAAATCTGATGTCCAGGTCTTGTTGAATGTTGATTACAATTACTTTTAAGACATAATATTTAAATGATTATAATATGGAATCACAAACTCATCAATTAATGAAAACATATGTAATACGTGACTTAACACTTGCTGCTGCTTTTACATTGGTCTCCAATTAAGATCAACATGCATCTGTCTAGGACCTTTGGAGGTCTATGCAAGACAATCAAATTTATAGTACAGTGTGAGGATTGCTTATATGGATCCTCATTTTTCTTTCAACTTAAGAAAAGATAGAATTGAAGGCCAGATAAGGCGCTTTTAATTAATGACCCTACAATTTGCTCTAATTTCCCCTGCGGCAGAACCAGTGGTTACACCGATCCGACCCATGTTCACCATTGCAGCAGCAAACTTGCTTCTCCAGAGTGTGGGGTTCATTGCATTTTGAGCAACTTGCTTAGCTGTTTCTGCATTTGTTAAGAGCGTTTGGTCTGAGGTATGCAACCCTCGATTAGCAAGAACGTCTGTGTAGTAATCTACATCAGTTGTTGCAGGGCTGGAAGGGTTTATTGGCACCACCAGATTAACGTTGGTACTTCCCTCTGGACATTGCTGCTTTAGCCTCCCTGCGTATGGAAAATCTAGGCTCGGGTCCTGCATTGTTGTCGTGTTGTAACTGTACAGTCTGTTACTGAACGAAGTGCAATGAGAGCGGCCAATGGTATGTGCACCTACAGTTCATAAAACCTTTAGTATATATCTATTTTGTGTTGCTTAAAGATATAGTTTTTGTTGTGCTGGTTGGTACTAAACTATTCACTGCGAGAATGCTTACCTGATAGTGTAACCATTTCTTCTTGTGTCAGTCCTTTGTTTGCGAAGGCCTGAGTGAGTTGGTCGACATCACTGGCAGGGCCTGGTAGATTAGCCGATGCCTCTGAATCTCTTGAAATTCTGCCATCCTTTCTCCCAGCTGGTACAGCATAGCCAAGTCCTCCCGTCTACAGCAATGTTACGATAAACATATTTATAGGCTGATGAAACACATTGCACATAGACATGTTGCATGCATATACTAGTACTCTTAATACTTAGGAGTGCGGAGACAGTGCTTACAATCTCGATGCTATCCCTGGCTGCAAATGCAAGTATATCTGCGCATGAGACCACACCTCTACATGTACTTTCAAGCATGGCCTTTGCTCTGTCAATGACTTCAAATCCTCGAAGACTAGGATTGTTGGCCGGGGAATCCTTCTCCGCAGAGTTTGCAGGGGTAGAGTCAATGAGGACTGATGCATCACATCCCTGTTAATAACATTATATAGTTATGCATCTGCCAAAGATTCTATAGATTACATTCAAAAATTAACAAGATTTTCTTTCAGCTAGCACTTTGATCTCCTATTGAACTTGTTCAGAAGCAAATACTAGAATTCATATTGCAGCCTTGTCTTTTTTCTTTTAAGCATTGACTAAGTAGGTAAAATTAGTCATGTGAAGTGTTACTTACCCTAACAAAACAATCATGAAAATGTAATCTGACCAAACCAGCAGCAAGTCCCCTGTCCCTGATAAACGCGTTTCGAACCTCATTTTTAACAATGAACTCTGCCATCCAACATGACCGTGAATAGAACCCTACTTGAAGCTGAGCTTCTAGTTTAAGAAAAGTACAAGAAACCAAAACCAAAGTAAACAAAAAAGAACATAGCTCTCTTGAACTCATTTTGGTCTTATAAAACTTTGTCCTTGCCTAGTTAAGGAATTACTGTCTGTATATATAGTAACAAATAAAGATTTAGTTATTCATACTATGGTCCACTGATTACTATTAATGATTGTTTAGTGCAATTTGAGAAGAGAAACGCTGGAGTACCCGAAATGGTTCCCAAAACCATTCTCAAATGCTGATGTGTAAGGTGCATACTTGGTAACTTTCCTGATAATGAGATGAGACCCCACGTGCATACATATGCACCCACAAATTAAGGCATGACAAATGTCACGCCACGTCATTTCGGAAAATTTTTTGGAACGGATTCGGGAAACCTAACACTCCTCATTTGAGGATGGCAAGATTAGGTTAGAGACTGTAGAATACATTTAAGAAGCTAAGATGTAAGTGCCTGGAGAAAGGAGGAAAAGGACAACTAGAGTGGTTTGCACAGAATTTACTTAAATTCGATATTATATTATCTAATCATTCATGGGAAACGTATTACAGTTGTAATATCGGATACATGGGATCAGTTCAATTGACTTTGTTGCACATAATCCAACTTTAGTGGTTAACTTAATATGATATCATAATTAGTTAATCTTGCTGATTAGTGTGAGTTGCGGTCTTTAACCCTTGATTTAAGGTAGAGGTAGGTCAGTAGCTGTGCTATGTTGTTGCCTTCTGAATATCATTATCAAGATCTTTTAAATGCCGATTTTCTAACTGATAGGTATCGAATCCAGAAAGTAGGAACTGGTATAAGCTTATTAGCTTCTACATAGGCAGGAACCTGTTATCAATTGTGTTCAGGGGCCATTGGCTGGTGACAAGTTCTATCGGAAATTATTTCATACTCCCTCCGTCCCGATAGATTCTTAACACTTTCTATCTTGTAATGTCCTATTCAATTCCTTGACATTTCCTTCGATAGCACATTTCTTGAAATTTATATTAGTAGGTCTCGCTAACTTAGACCCCTTTTTCTCATCATCCTTCTATTTTGTGCCCAACAACAATGTTAAGAACCTGCTAGGACGGACCTGGCAAATCGGATAACCGAATCGGTTTAGGATGGGATCAATTTCGGATCGGTTCAAACCAAACAGAACGTAGTATCTAGTATATCCCCAAATGTAGCATCTACAATCTAGTATATCCCGCTTATATAACAATTAACATCTCAACAAAATGAAGTTACAGACTTATGGTCTCTCTTGGCCTGTGAAGGTTGTAAATCTGTGGCAAGAAAGTTGTGTTAGGAAACAAATAGCCTAAAGACTTAAATATCTAGTTGTAGAAAATTCTGCAGATATAAATAGAACTGAATTTAGGGCATCAATCTTGTTGACCCAGACATCTAGCAACAAGCATTCTACTCTTAACTCAGTATTATATAGCAATCAATCGAGTATAAGCTGCATGGACTTCTCCCACTTTGGGGCTATTCACAATGTGTTCTTCACTTTACAATAACGGATGCACCGCTTGTTTATATACATCATTCTTAATGCACTTCACAAGTTTTTAATGCAGAAAGGAGCACAAGAGCACCAGGTGCCATGAGTTTAAAATCACACTTACAATGTATCATCACAACTGGACATAATACCTTCTTATATCACATATATACATCACACGCGCAGTATTTGAATATTTATAGATGTCTCGGTAGAAATAGGTGAAACAAGAGCAATACACCTGCCGATTTCTGTTTTTCACTTATTCCATACATAATCATCCTTGAGCACATGTTCCCAGTCTAAAGGAGTGTTCTCATACCAGCCCGAGCCTGAAGCATGCTCATTATGCATGTTGATGTTTCCACGGGGTTGTATTGTAGTTGAATCATTCCAATCAGATGGAGTGTTTTTATGCCAGACAGAGCCTGAACCACCATTATTATGCATGCTGATGTTTCTATGGGGTTGTATTGTAGTTGAATCATCCCACACTGATGGAGAACTTTTGCGCCAGGCTGAGCCTGAATCATCCCAATCTGATAGAGTGTTTTTACCCCAACCCGAGCCTGAATTATCCCAATCAGAAGGAGTGCTTTTACGCCATCCCGAGCCTGAATCATCCCAATCTGATGCAAGCTCATTATGCATGCTAATGTTTCTATGGGGTTGTATTGTAGTTAAATCATCCCAGTCTGATGAAGTGTTCTTCTGCCAGCCCGTGCCTGAAGCAAGCTCATTATGCATGCTGGTGTTTAATCTAGTTGAATCATCCCAATCTGATGGAGTGTTTTTATGCCAGCCCGAGCCTGAAGCAAGCTCATTATGCATACTGATGTTTCTACGGGATTGTATTGTAGTTGTATCATCTGAGGCATATACACTGAACTCTTTAACTGTTTCATGCTTAGAATCATATGGAGATGACACTACATTTTTCGCATTACCATGGTCACTGTGGGAGTGAACGCGAGATCCCACTGCCACATCAAAACTTTTGTTCCCGGTTTGGCTTCCAACAATCTGCCACGGAACTCCAACATCAGTACCTTCTGGTTGTACGACATCTGGCAGAGACTTCTCTTCCACATCACTAGTATTTATATTGTCACCCCGGCATTTCAGAATCTGCAACCTGGCCATGACAGAATCCTCCTCTTTCACTGTTTCATGCTTAGGATCATGTAAAGATGACCCTATATTTTTCGCATTGCCATGGTCACTGTGGGGGTGAACGCGAGATCCCACTGCCACATCAAAACTTCTGTTCCCAGTTTGGCTTCCAACAATCTGACGTGACACTTCAAAATTAGTACCTTCTGGTGGCATAACATCTGGCAGAGACTTCTCTTCCACATTACTAGTACTCATGTTTTCACCCTGGAATTTTAGAACATGAAAACCAGCCATGACATAATCCTCAACATCATTAACATCAGTATCATCTGGCAGAGAATTCCATTCCACGGTACTTTCATTGACATTGTCACCCCGGCATTTTAGAATTTGGAATCTGGCCATGACAGAATCATCAACATCATTAACATCAGCATCATCTGGTTGCACATCATTAGGCAGAGACTTTTCTTCCACAGTAGTATTCGTATTGTCACCCCGGCATTTCAGGATCTGGAATCGGGCCATTACAGATGCTTCATCATCATTAACATCACTTCTTGTGCTTAAAATACAAGGGACTGATGTTGTTTGCTTTTGGCTTTCATTAATCTCAGGAGTCAACCCACTGGCAACGTCTAGGCAGGGATCGGGAGAGACGTTTGAACTAGGGCTTTTCTTTAGAATCACTGAATTTTCTGTAACATAACACACTAAGATCAGAACAATAATCATTTGCTTTGTTAAAAAATTTTAAGAGGAAATGTATAACCTTTGGTTTCATATGACTTGCAGTCCTCCAATTGAATCTTCACCTTATCAAAGCGCGAATTTAAGCCTGTGACACACAACTCAGCTTCTGCATTAAGCCACAGATTCTTGTACAACAAAGTCTCTGATGATATATCTTCCTCCAATTGAAAATTTTCATTAAGGACCTTTTTGATGTTCTGCAAGCAATGGTTCAAACTTTTATGTCAGTAACTTGGTGCTTAAACACAAAAATGAGAATATTTACATATCATCTCGTTTACACGTATCAATTAATCTGAACAATAATTTTTGGGTTCAAGAGATCCGCTGAAACAAATACCTGAACCATATTATGATGTCTTGTAACATCTGCATCGTTCCTCAGAGAAACAAAATCCATATTTTTCTCAATTTCCTTATCGGATACACCAAATATCCTTTTCTTCTCATGCATAGAGTATGAATCAAGATGATCAACTGTAGTGTTTCCTACATCATCAGTTGCATTGAGCCTCGACTGTGTTGCACCCTAAAGAAAAATGTGGTCAAAACATGAGACCAGACATAAATAGTATTTGCAATCAACTGTAGACAATGCAAGAAAAGCAAACAATATTAATTATGTAATAAATAAATTTTAAAAGTCAAAATATAAGCATCGAGAAGCTATTGTAGAATATTAATGTAATAAGCTCTTATTATTCCACAACAAAATACGAGGAGCTTGGTATTAGAACTATATTCTCAGCTGCAGAACAGTATCATTTCCTCTTTACATAGACAATGAGCCATCCATTTTCACTTGCTGGAAAAAATTTAGTTAACTTCATATGAGAAGATGATTGATGGAACTCAGCTTGATGAAAAATAAAACAAAAGGGTAACATATTAATATATGGTACACACATTTAGTTCAGCTTGGAGCTCTAGTACTACAGATCTAATATAATTAATCCACTTACTACATGACAAAGGGTATGAACCATAAAACACTTAGACAAAATTCTGGAATGCAATTACTACCCCTGAAACCAATGCAAAATTCTGAGATGCAATTAGTACCATTGAAACTAGATACCTCTTTAAGTATATGAGAAGTTTTTGCATTAGAGAACATTGTTTCCTGTTTTGGAGTCAACTGAACAATCTTCTTCGACAAACATAGATTAATATTCCTCATTGCATGCTCAAGGGTCTTCGATTCTTGCTCTTTGAGTTCCCATTCATCATCAAAGCTGTATAAAAGGAGCAATTTTGAAATATTTTGCAGTGCACTGGCCATAGTTTGTATATTTACTTTTTGACTCGACTCCATAACAGGTGGTTGACCATCACCTTCTTCAGAATGGGGTGAATACAAAACATTTTCCACATAATGCAATGGGATACAGCCATCTTCCAAGGTATCACAGGTACTAGTCCCTGCATCCTCAGCACCAGCCATGTTAGGTGTTATACTGACCTCTTTGGGACACAGTTGTTGAGTCTGACTCTGCACAGAGCCGGAATGACTTTTTGACGTATCGAGCAGGTTGTATTGTTTAATTGGGTTTCCAACATTGCTTGAATATTGATCTCCTATATTCCTATTCTGTTCAACGCCATCAGACTTCAATTTAGCATCATCAGCTGCTAAGAATTCTTTGGCTGGCAAAGTAGCATCGAGATTATTCATGGGAAGAACTGCTTTAGTATAATCTGGAGACAAATTCTCTTTGCTGAGTTTAGGTTCACATACTTGACTGGAGAAGTCCACTACAAACTCGTGAGGAGGAAACTTTTGAACCGCTTCAAAATCCAAAAGGTCACGTGTTTCTAATTTCTTTAAACGATTCTGAGGCGGTATAGCTTCTAAAAGTTCAAATGGAGAAACCATAGAAGCCGGTGCTCCTTTCCAGCATGGTGAATCCTCAGCAGGGTTGTGATTATCAGAATTTTCTGTGGTATTGGTACGCTTCAAAGCTTCTGTGCCATCAACAGACATAGTAGAACCATGTGGAACATTTATATCAGGAATTTGACCTCCTCTTACTTTAATTCCATGATTCAATGAATTATTAGAAAGTGACTTAGCCAAAGAAGAGGAGGCTGGGGAATAAATGTGCTGGTCATTTCTACTTGCGTGAAAGCCGATGTGATTTGCATCCAAAAAACCTTCTTTAAATTCAGTGATTGGGGGCAGAAGAGGTTCCTTCTCTATTGTTTGGTTATAAGTACTCACATCCTTCCTGTTAACAGCTGTAACATCTCCGATGTCTATATTTTTGGAAGCAACTGTATTTTGTATAGGAAAACTGGTTCCAAAGATTGGTGGTCTTATTACAGGCAGTACAGACGTCTTTGTTACAGATGTGCAATCACTGATGCAAGAATCAAATAGTTGCAGCCCATTTCCGCAAAGACTATTCGACTTACGAAGATTGCTGGAAAATGTAACTGGTTCTTGAGAGGGTGATTTGAGATTAGATTCTGTAATTTTTGTACTAGTTCCAAGGAAAGGTGCTTTTAATGATTCAGTAGGGCCAGATCTGAGATTTTGGCACAAACTATCATCCAGCTGATCTCTAGCAAGAAACTGAGCATTCTTCTCATTTCCATAAACATCAGCATACTTTCTCTGTGTAGCTGTAGAATTTTCTTTACACCTCGAAAACTCAACAGGAACAACTTCTGCATGTTGCAAAATAACACAAAATTAACATAAAACATGTTAAAGCTGCTTTATGACATTCAGATCCTATGAACTTCATCTTTATTTTTATGAGGAAAAACTTTAACTAAAACCAAACAGCTATTATTAAAACCAGTTATACCTATAATATTCATAGCACAAACATGTTTTAACTAATAAAAGGATGAGAAACGAACAACTATACTAGTTGCCCATCGTGTATTATAATCTCTCCCTGAAACTTCATTGGCCTTCAGGATTTGTGTGGCTCAAATTTTTAAAACTGCTGTTGAACATATTTACAAATCGAGGTCTGCAAAAGTATATGTTTCTCTTCGCCATTTCTTTTTTCAGCTGTGAAGCACCTATTGCATTTTTTGTAATTTTTCATTGCAGAAGGTAAAACATTGTTATGGCCCGTGGTGCCTATCTACTGTTACATTGTATTAGTCCCATTCAGAACATATTTCCGGACTTGTTTAAAAATTGCGCATAGATAACATTATTTCCCTAAGGCCCCTTTTGTTCCGCATAATTTTTCCAGGAATATAGGAGTTTGTTCAGCGTGGGAAAATATTTTTCGAACTTTTCTAATTTTCCAGCGTTTATCTACTTCATATTAACAAATATCAGAGTTTCCTGCCTTTATTACATTTAAGGAAAATAAAATATTTACAATTGGAGGAAAATATCTCTAAAATACCTTGCGATTGTGGAGAAAATGGATTCTCCTTTTTAGAAGAGGAAAACGTTTTTCAAAATCTGGATTTTTTTCAGCATTTTTCCTAATTTTTATAATGATGTCAAACAAAGAAAAATGAAATATTTTTATAATTTCACAAAATCAGGTTCTCCCGCTAAACAAGAAGACCATAAATGACAGATCTTTTTATATTCCGTAATGCAAAGTGCATGGATGCTAGTTGGAACATTTTAAAGATAAATCCCAAAAGAACAAACCAATTCTGAAATTAAGGTTATAGCCAGATGAAAATCATGAATATGACTTCAAATACAATTCTCTTTTATAATTGATATAGTTGTAACGACGATTCATTAAATTTCCCTTCATTGTGGCAAGTTTCACATTATAATTGTTAAGGAAGATTAGGATAAGCTGAGACATGGACTAGTCGAAGACCAGGAAGAAATTTTATGAAGTAAAACTTGCACTAAAAGAGACAACTATGACAGAAGAGAACAGTAGGGGAGCTAACTGACAGAGTATCATGGAAGTATGGCCCTCCTAAAATATTAGAATGATTTTTTTATTCAAGTCACGACTCAAAAGGAGTTACCGGATTATGATTAGCAAATAACACTAATTAACCACCAATAACAAACCCAAGTCAAACCAATGTATCAGCTAGCATGAACAGAAAATATGTATAAACCAGCGGGCATGCACGAAATAGTAAAATACAACCAACAACAAGATATCTGTCACAAGAAAAGTTCTGAAACGGGACTAGGAACCAAAAGGAAACAAAAAAACACAGCAATGCTTTGACAATGAAGCAAAAAAACATATCTTGTCAAGCACTAGGATGGGCAGTAAATCCAAAGTACACACACACATATTACAGTTGCAGTACTGCATACATTTCTAATTGGAAAAAAAAACAGCAGTATAGTATAGTCTCTCTTCATGTACATAGTACATACTGAAATTTGGGGCCTCAATTATATTGTCTTGAACATAATCATTTATTAAATACATTTTCTTATGCAAATCCTTATAAGATCATAAATTTAGGTTTTTTGGTTTTCTTTTGCTAATTTACATTTTAAGTTTTTGTCATGTAACATCATTTTTGGTGAACATGTAACTGAGTACTTTTACTGCATGGGGAACAGTCACTCTAGAGTGGGGAACAGTTCCCGGATCCTGCCTCCGAATGGGATATACTAGGTCTGTTTACCTACAGAATATCCTAAATTTGTTAATGCCCTAACGTTCATATTATTCGGTTTGACCTAAAATTGTAAGAAGAAAATAAGGGGCTATACAATCTATAGCCTTCTGCTAAGAACTTAATGCACAAATTCTATATAACCAAGACAATGGCTCTCGTCGCTTCAAACTATGTGTCATCCGGGATACTGTATACAACAGCAAACAAGTTCTTCGCAGTTAAAGTATATAACAGCGGCCAACTTATGAGACGAGCATATTGAAATTTTACATGGTATTTTTAAAAGGACTATTTAGCTTATACAAGATTTTATCCAGCCACAATCTTTTTTTTGAACAAGTACTACAGCAAAAAATGCTTAATGTATAATTATAATTAAATAAAGAGTATATTATATACCAAACAATTAAGCATTAACTAGACAGAAGATATAAAAGACAGAACTAATCTTAAACTGTAGACAAAGGCATCAAATCAAAGCCAAATATTTCGTATAAAACCGGAAACAATGTGCTGGAAATATAAAGCCCTTTAATCAAAGAAAGAAATTACAAAAAAGAACAAATTGATACGTTCAGTTCACTTAAAAAATCGGCCATACCTTGATTCAAGTAATCTCGGTAAACATGTGGACCAGGAAAATCAGCCTCTTCAAAGTGAAAACTACCATCAATATCAGTCCTTCTACCGCAATTTCCTTCTGATAATCCATTCCAATATCCACCCCATGGTGGGGCAAACTCCAAACTCGACAAGCCCTGGCTGTAATCAACTTGAGAGGATCCAGCCACAGGTACAATACCAGAACTTGACAGCAACTCATAATTAGCTTCACTAAGACCCACCGAGGACACACTATCATCAACTACTTGATAAGTTGGATAGTACTGCTTAGGTGCACCAGAATACGAAAATGGATTACTTTTTGGATCCGTCGTGTTAGGGTTCGGAGGGGCCCAGTGAACATTTGGTGGATTGATAGGCCCAGAGCCTGGGTAAGAATATTCGGTGGTGTGTAAAGAACCAATTTCCGACTCATAATTGGAATAATATTCAGGTGCAGAAGCTGAAGGTTGAGGGTATTGCCAATCATGCAAAGAGGAACTAAAGGGTACCCCATAATTGTTTTCACTAAAATTACTAATCAGGTTCGAATCAAATTTTGTATTCGACCGATCAACTGTAAAAGGAGGAGCTAAAGGTGATAAATTTGAAGCCGCTGATGATAATCCTCCATTACCCAAATATCCAAAACTCATCATATCTTTATGTAGCATTGACTTTCCTGATCAAAACCCAAAAAAAAATCACCTTTAATCAATCTTTCATACCAACTAAATATCAAGATTCAAGAAGAACAATAAAAAAATCATGCATCCTTAGCAACAATGAAACTGATCAAAACCCACAACAAATTCACCTTCAATCAATCTTTCATATCAACTAAATATCAAGATTCAATAAGAACTATAAAAAAAATCAAGCATCTTTTAAGCAGTAATTTAACTGATCAAAACCCACAAGTTCACCTTGAATCAGTCTTTAATATAAACTAAATATCAAGATTCAAGAAGAAACAATAAAAAAATTAAGAATCTATTTAGCAATAATTTAACTAATCAAAACCCGCAAAAAATCTACCTTTAATCGATCGATCGTTCACATCTACAAAATATCAAGATTCATGAAGAACAATATAAAAATCATGAATCTTTTTAGCAATAATTAAACTGATTAAAACCCACAAAAATTTCACCTTTAAGCAATCTTGAATAAATACTAATTACCAGGAACAGCGATTAATAAAATCATGTTAAATTTAAGCATTGACTTAACTGATCAAAACCCACAAAAATTCCACCTTTAAGCAATCTTGAATAAAGACTAATTATCAACAACAAAAATCAAAAAAAAAAAATCAATTCTTGAATAGTTTAAGCATTGACTTAACAGATCAAAAACCCACAAATATTCACAGCACAATCAATTCTTGATACATACCAATCATCAAGAAATTACACAAAAAATATCAAAAAAATAGAAACAAAAATCAAGAAAAGGGTAATCAAGAAACAAACTTGACCATTTATATAGCAAAATCTTGATTTTGTGACACACAATCACATATACATGTATGTAAGTTTATTATAACAAAAACAAGTATAATTGCATAAGATACAAAATTATTGATACATGTTTGTAGATTGAAACATACCAGAGAAAGAAGAGAGATGGCAAACCAAGTTGAAAAAATGGAAGTGATGGCGAGTTGAGTTTGTGACTCACTTGAGTACAATTTGCTTTTGATTTTTATTTATATTTTTTATCACGTTTTTTTTGCCTAATTGTTTATGGAAATTTGTTGTTTATCTTGTTGTAACAGTAGTTGCGTAAGTAGCTATGAAATATTAGGTAATTGCATCTTGACTTTGTTTCTAATGCCCATGACTTGTGAATTTGGGCTAAATAGTAATTTTAAATTTATAATTTACATATTGTAATTCCAAATTCTAAATTTACAATTCTGGGGCTAAAATAGTAATTTTAAAATTATAATAAACAAATATATTTCATTTAAATGTACTTTGAAAATTATAATTTATAAATTTATTCTCTGTTTCTTTTGTTAAAAGACAATCAAATTGAGCTGAGTAGCTCATTACATAATTAGAGTACCATTTTTGCTATTGTCAAAACATCTTTATGACTCCTTTTTTAATGTTGGTAGAGTACCTCATGTATGATTTATTTTTATAATGAAAGCCCCATTTTGTTTCAAACATTTAAAATAATTTCAAACGAAAAATGAAAGACGCTCGTCCATCGCATCTTGTAATGTGTAAAAGAAAAATTATAAAGAAAATAAAAATGGTCTAAAGTAGATAAAATTTTGGCAGCGACTCAAATTTTAACAACCCGATAAACTATAAATACTTAAAACAATAATTAAATTCAAACTCCCCTAATTAAACTCCTCAAAACAAATCCATGAAACGCCACATCTTCCCAAAATCTATAAACTTACAATCCTTGAATAAAAAAAAATTAAATTACAACCACGCCAATAAATTCTAACAGAAATGTAAGAAAATACCAAAATCCTCAAAATTTGTAATTCGCACTCTTCTCATAAGATATCTCACCTAAGTAAGAATACATGTCGAGAAAAATAAAGAGAACAAATGATGAACAAAGGCTCACATAACTAAACAAAGATTAAAATGATGAGTCCAAGAAAATAATTGAATATATGCGGCAACATAAAAATTGATACTCGAGTCACAGCATGAAAATAAATACTATAGAATTAAAATAATCTTACTCTTGTAAATATTCTCACCACTTATGCATTATTATCACAAATTATATAATCAAAAACATAACTGGCAAACTGTAATCATACTCTTATATATAACCATACGCTTACAAATAATATGCTCAAGATAATTTACTAACTATTCATACAAAAAATTTTACACTTACAAAATAATACACAAAATAACTTACATACGAAAATGGGAGATAATCTTACACTTAGAGGATGTCTTATATTTTCGTATTTCCAAAAATATGCGGTCATCAAAACTTACAAGGCTTGCATAGCACAAAGTAAATGATACCCAATATCTTACAGGGACTTGCACAATAATAAGTGCATGCTACCCAAAAGGCCAAATCATAAACACACTAGAGATGGCTATATGTGTCCCACAATTTCGGCTACACGCCCATACAATTTGAAGTACACCGCATAAGAGGTGCCAAACACGAGATTATGCACTTGCTACTGATGTCTTACAAACTCACAAATCATACATAGATTATAAATAACTCAAAATATAGACTCAAAGGCCACATACCCAAATATCTTATATCTCCCAAATCATATACAAATATATTAAAATAAGCTCAAAACATATTATTTCAATAACACAAACCAAAAAATCGTACAAAATCGCTAATTACTAAAAAAAGGTCAAATCTGATGAGTTTCAAAGAATGCCAATTTATTCTTTAAAAATGAATTCGATTGAAAAGCATGAAATACAAAAGTCGCAGGTAATTCGAAGACCTTTCCGGAATGGTAAGCCTCATCAAAAACGAAGAAGAAGCGAATTCAAAACTCAAAGAATTGCGGACTGTAGAACAAAATCAACCCTTGATTACATTAGTATTTTGAAATTTAAGACATTGATATCATAGAATTTAGCAGCAACATATAAATACAAAATGCAAATAACGAAAAATGATTCCCAGAATGGCATTCCTCATAATATTTAAACAAATTCTTAATTTAATATGAATTTACGAAGTTAGAACGTACAAGCGGAACTTAACCCACCAGATTACACAAAAGGCGTATTTTAACATACTTACAAGCAGAACTCAGAAAAATTAAAGAACGCAATACAAATATACTCAAACTATCTTTCGAGTGAGAATAAAATCGTAACATTGAGATGAATAACGAATCAGATACGAAATTTACAAGAATTCAAATTTGCAAAATTGGATAACAATGTATAAATACAAATTTCGAGTAACGATACAAAGATAAAGAGTGTGACAAAGATATTCGTACTTCGAGTTTAGTAATTATGAATGCTAACCAAGGAATTCCGAAATCCCAATCACAAAGACCCTAATTCCTCAGAATCAAAATTCCTTAGTATCCAACTAGGTTTGCTAATCTCCTTGAACTCTAAAATTTTAACCTTCAATTAAGCTTTGTTGTTCAACTCTTTCTCCTTGTCTTCTCACTTTTCTTTCTTTTTTCACTCTCTCCCCTTCTCTCCATCTATTTCTCTCTTTTTCTCCCATTTTTGAGAAAAGTAAGTAACGTAAGTCTCTTTTTTTTAAAAAAAAACTACGTCTTTTTTTCTTTCTCTTCTTTTTTTTAACCTCATTTTTTTATAAAACTCCTACTCTTAAAACAATATTCTGATTATAGAATAAAAAAATAAATTTACAAAAACTAATTTTAATGATAACTCACCAATATTATAAAATATTTAATAAAAAAATAATCTTAAAAATATCGAGATGTTACACAAATTCTAGATGAATGAAGGTTGATCCACTTCTCTGGAGTATTCAGTTCTTTATTGGTTGACCTAAACAAGGAAGTTTTCAAAGGTGTTTATGTCACTGATAGTCTTCAAGGGTGTTTATGCTCCTAACATACTTGACAACTTAGTGAGTGAATTAATGAATGCAATAGAGACTTAGAATTCAGATAATGATGCCAACAATGATAAGACAAAAATGGAGCAAATTGCAGCAATGGGATAGATTTAACATGCTTTCATGAATGTCGGGCAACTAATATTGCAAATGGGCAAACAAAATGAGAAAGTAATGTTAGGTAATCTTGGTTGGCAAGTCTAATAATATGTGGTCTCATTATCTAAGTATTATGCAAGGTAGGTTTTTATTCTATTGTTAGTTAGTAATAGTTTGTTTGTAGTTGTTTCAAGTTCCTTGTTGTTCCCAGACCATTTGGTCCTTCCATCCAATATTATCTCGTTTCTCAAAGAAAAGTATTCAATATTTTTAAAATTCAATTATTAAATAACAAGGCTATAGCGTACCTATCAAATAAAAATATTTAACCATCCTTCTAATTATGTAGTATGATAAGTCACTCCCCCAAAGATAAATGTACTAATCACTAGCAATTTTTTTACTCGATTTAACTGAGAAATTGACACAATAAAAATTGAGAGATTATAAAACAAAAATTATGTAGGGTTTCGGGGCATTAAAACGATACGAAAACAATAAATAAAATTACAAAAACTGAATAAAATTGAAACCCACTGCAGGATCCATGTAAAAAAATAATATTTAATTTGTAATTTATATGTTTACCTAAAGAGATTTACGATTATGGTTGTTTAAAGGAGATCCTGGATTTAATCGAACACCACGTATCCCGCCTTAATGATCTACATCGTAGAGATATCCACACGAAAGTTGGTACGGAGGAGGCATGTACTAGCACCAAGAATGGACCTGTTTTCTTCTACTCTCTCACACAACTTTAGCTACTAGGGTTTTGTGTTTTATCAAATAAAAACGTAGCCCTGATTTTAGCCTTAAAGATGTTTATATAGAGAGGCCAAAAACAATCACAACCATAACCCGAATTAGAGTTTATTATAATCTGAAATTCTATTTATTCAATAATTAAGTCTAACTCAGTTATCTAATAACAACTGAATTTTAAATTTAATAATATACAATTTCGAAATTTATTTATCCCATTAATAAAGTCCAACTTAATTAATAATAAATAATTCAAATGTTCTATTTAATTCAAATCCGAATTTATATTAAATATTCCTCCAGACTATCTTTGTGGGGTCCTATAGGTTATTGTTGATGGAGGAATCTTGTAACAACAAAGTTTGAGGTTTCTTTTTGGAATTAAGATCTATGACGGTGGTTATTCGCCGGAAAATCAAGCGGTGTGTGGTGGTTGTGTGTCAATTGGTGGCTGAGATTGATTAGGGCAAGTGGTGGCTCCTTTTCAGCTCTCAACTTATTACCCCTCTCAATGTGCCTACGTACCCTTTATATAGGGATCAAGTCTGACGTAGTTCTTGGGGAACAAGAAATCTAATAGGCTTAGACTTCTTATTCCTAGGCTCGGTAGAAGCCCATCAAAAATCCATCTTCCGCTAGATTTAGGAATGTCCAACTATGAGGCCCAACCGCGAAGGCCCGAGGCTCGTTCGTAATCGTAGGACTTCACGGATAATGCATCTCCCTGTGTAAGGATAACACTCCGCTACATCTATCTCCCTTGATTTACGGACGCAGCTATAGTCACGGTTCACCCCAAGTGTCAGACGCGTCCCTGTCCCCCGAATGAGGATAACCCACCAGATAGCAGGACGGGTGATCCCAAGCTCTTGGGTGCAAAGTGCAGGATGACTCCAAAGTTCTCCAACGAGGACACCCGTTGAATACAAGAACAGAGTTCCCAAAGCACACACCAAAGTTAACCCCCATCCCCAACGAGGACACCCGTTAAATACAGGAGGAGGCCTTCAATCATCAGGCATACCTCTGGAGGCCTTCTAGCTTTTCACGAACATCCCCCTCCTTGACCGTCTCAAGGAGAGAATTCTTCAAAGAGTACCTACAATAAATATGTTAGTGAAAATAATCCTCCATTGCTCCTTCCACGCTTACCTTGCTTTAAACTCACTCTTGATCATGCATTCTTCACACATAGGACGCATCCTGAACGATTGGGCGTGTCCTGGCCCTATGAACTCCACATATTGCTCTATCTTCCAAGTATCTCTATTTGCTTTGTCCTAAATGAGAACAAGCTCAACCATCCCAAAATGTGCATCTCCAGGAGGCAGGACGCGTCCTCCCCCTGTAAAATACACATATTCTCCTTGCATGGCAACCTTATTACATGTACAACTCATCCCGTTATTTTTACTTATCAGGGCGCGTCCTGCGCCCCTCCTCCTTTCAATGTCTTCATCCCCATCTCTTTACATGACAACCCAAAGTACAGCCTACACAATTATGGACGTGTCCTTCATATACAGGGCACGTCTTCGCTTCATACAATGCAGACAAAAACCTAATTATTCATCTTCTTTCCCCAATTCCATTCCAATTGACACGTATTTGACCCGAGATGATCCAGTACCAAATTTTGGCTATAATAACTACCCCCCAAATTCAATTTGCAGTTGAAAACAAAATTGGAATTTTAATTTAAAAATACAAGTAAAAATTTCGATTGTCCTCCCTTAATCATCAGGACGCGTCCTGACGTACAGACACGTCATCGCTTTACGCACGTACTCCCCAGAGGTTAACCGTTCCATAGCCATTATGTGACATCTGTACCTACGTCATCACCACATATCCCTATAAATACCCCAAAATGAAACCCTCATCACTATTTCACTTTCTCTCTCAACAACCGCCGTCACCGCCGTTCAAGCAGGAGTTTCTAATTCAGAAATCTGGCGATTCAACCGACCATTCTTCAAGTTTCTACAGTCGATCAAACCCCCAAGTCCCAAGGTACACGAACCTTCTTTTACTTCTTCATTTCGTCTAACAAATCATCTGTAATGAGTGAAAAACTGTTCGTGTTCTTCTTTTCCATTTTATTGTTCTTCATTTCCCATTACATGCATAAGTGTATATATTTTTTAAACTTCCATGTTTTGCTCCTTTGATTTTGCAATTGCATGTTTCTAGGGTTTAGAAAAATTTTCCCCAAATCAACCACAATCGATTAGAATTCCCCTAAGTTTAAGTACACGTGGGTGCGTCTACCACATAGGGCGCGTCATTTTACTTCCTCGTCGCATATTTTATCCGATATTAATTACGCCGTTTTAACCAAGGGTACACCATACATATTTCCAAATGAAGACGCGTCTTCCTATTTTATACCTTACGTTCATCTGTGTTTTGTTGACATGCCTTTACTGTCTTTCCTTCATACTTTTAAGCATTGGCGCATCTTCCGAATTGGGCGCGTCTTACTTAGAACATATATGTATATATATATTTTTTATACACCTTTTATATTTTTATCTCCTTATTTTCTTCTCGTCTATTTCCTTCCTAAAACAGTGGATGCGTTCTTAGAAACTTCTTCTTTCTTTTTTCAGCTGGAGGACGCGTCTTCTTCTTCTCCATTCCATCCATTCAAGGTTTTCAACAAGCACCTTGGTATTTATTCACCACCTCCCATTTCCTTCCCGAGCCTTCTGAATCTCATAGAACTACTCCATTTCTTGAGGCGGAAGCATGCGTCTTTGAATCTCTTAAATCGAAATCTTCAATCATGCCAAATTCTAGTTCTGACTCTATGGATCACGTCCCTATAAGCTCCAGCATGGGAAAAAGAAAATTAAAACGTAAAAGAACTCCAATTCTCAACACTAGGTCAGCCATCGAAGATTGGTCCGATGATGAGATTATCCCCACAACTAGCCAACCGCCTTCTCATGTGATTGTCTCTGAGGAGGACGCGTCACCTGCTCAAAGCACGTCCTCTCCTCATAGTGAGAGTGAATTCGAACAAAGAGCTCCTGATCCCAACAAATATTCCATTTCTCCTCAAAAGTCTGACACTCCACTTGAACATTGGGAACCAGAAGATGTAGAACTTGACTTTGACTGGAAAGAGCTCGAGGACCTTCCTGAAACAGAGAAGAATATATGGAGAAAGAAAGTGAATAAGTTGGCTTGTGTTGGCATGAATTCCACAGCCACATAATTGTAGATTGGCTGGATTATGAAGTATTATGACATGGAGGGAATATGGGCGCGTCCTCTGCGCAAGATGAAGCCCCATCTCTTCACCATGGAGAATCTGAGGATTCCCAGGATAGTGATCACCCCCAAACTCATCTCTCTAGGTGTGGGCACGCCCTTGCACCCATACATCAAGAAAATCCTAAAATGGTATTATGTAGCCCATATCCAATTCTCTCTCAACTCATACAAGCTGGCTTGGGCCTTGTACATCATGTACCATAACTTGGAGTTGGGCGCGCCCTCTATGAAAGAGTTCAGCTATTTCTTTAGCATCAGGAAATCTTTGCATGGGTATCATTTCTTTGTAGTCAACAAATGGTTGAATAACAAAGGATTCAATGAAGGCAAAGTGAGCCATGAGAGAGACTAGAAAGAACCATTCTTCTACGTCTACGATGTCAAGAGAACGCGTGTCCGTTTTAACCTGGATCCCAGTAAATAGCAATTTCTGGATGCGTCCTATGTGTGGAACGCGTCCACCCCTATGTTAACTGTTCTTCCTATCTTTCCTCGTAGTGTTTCCTATTATTAGTTCCTCCTTTACTTTTCTTCTTAGATAAGAGAACTCAAAGGGAGTTAACTGGAAAAAGAAAGAAAAGAGCCTTAAAAGTTCTAAAGTATGCTGAGGACCATTTCAACCTCAAGGAGATGATCACTGAGGAAAATTTGAAGAAAATTGGGGCTTTGTCCCTACGAGTAGGTTCTCTTTGTAAGTTTCGCGAATTTTATAATGGGAAGCCTGTGCTCACTTCTTCTGAAAAAGCTAGAGGGCTTGATGCGTCCAAAATAGTTCAGCTTGATAGAACAAGGTAAGTTAATACTTCTCTTATACATAGGGCATGCAATAGTATCCAGGATGCGTCAATTGTTACTCTACTTGTTTAAATGTTTATCTAATTATCTTGCAATGACATCCCATAATGCTTAGAAATAAATATTCATCTTGACGCGTCCTCCATGTTGGACGCACCTTGCTTTTAATTGCTCGTATTAAGAAATACCTATTTGTTTTAAAATCAATTGTTGTGGATGTGTCCTCTTCTTTGGGCGCGACATAGCACTTTAAGAGGCATATATATTTGTTCGTTGATTAAATATTGCAAGTCTTATTATAAATTTCTATTAGTTTTCATATCTTGCTGTCAATTTATATGTAGAAGGCGCGTCATATTCTTTTTTGGGCGTGCCCAGAACTAATGCTTACATGTCATATTTCAGACATGACTTCTCTTCCAAAATGATTTGCTATTGGAACTTCTAAAAAATTGAGAGCAAGGAAGTAAGCTCCTGTGAAACAAGATCCAAAAATAAAAAATCCTTCGCATGTTGTAGTTCCTTCCCCTCCACCAAAGATCATTGATACCACTGTGCTGAACATCTCTGATAAGGAGGACGCGCCCTCAAAGCATTAGAATATGGTGCCTGATGATCAATCTTTTGTCCTCGGATATCTGGGCACATCCTCCTCTAGAACTTTTACTGAGGAGGAGGTAAGGGGTTGGACTTTCAGAACTGAGGAGTAGACCGAGCAGACCATGATGAGGGATGCAGCTGAACTCCATCTGCATGCAAGACAGAGTGCTAATATGGTTGCCAGGATGAGGGCGCGTCTTGCTTCTACTGACACCGCCAAAAGTCAAGCTGAAGAGAAAGTCGGATTATTGGAGAAGAATCTAAACCTTGTTGCCAACGAAAAAGATGCCGAGATCCTGCCATTGCAGCAAGATAAAACGCGTCTTGAGGGTGAGAAGGCACAACTTGAAGGCAATATCACCTCTGTGGAGAAGGCTATGGAGAGCGTAATTACTCTAAATTTCACCATGCAATTGGAGCTTGATACATAGAATGATAACAGGCTGCACGGCTGGAAAGAAGAGAAGAAATTGGTATATCAAAATGGGTTTGCATCTGGTTTTTAAGAGTGGTGTTCTGGGTACATAGAAAATGACCCAAAATACACCTTCTCCAAGTTTGATGAGGATACCCAGAAGTAAGTAAATGATTTTAGAATCAGGGATGCAGACTCAATTTAGAACAAAAGGATCATCCTCGGCCTGGAAGAGGATGGCGCGTCCCCTACGCCTTCTCCACTTCAAGCCCAACCTCCACCTTCTTCTCCAAAAGTCCAGGGCAAACCCCAGGACGCGCCTCCTACTTAGGATGCATCTTATGTTTATTATGAACTTTTTTTGAACTATCTCAAGGGTGCAGGTCCCTTTAAGCCTTGCAAGTTGTATTTGTATTTTGACTGTATCAAACTTCGTGGATGATGTATTTATCACTTTAAGTTTTTTCCTTGATATGATAGCGTGTTTCTATATACTTTTCTATTCCTGCTATGCAACGCACAATATATGGGCGCGTCCTCTTGTGTGGACGCGTCAACCTTCAATTTTTTGAAGACAGGTATTTCGAAATAACCTGAAGTAATATAATGATTAACATCAGTATAGACGCGTCCTAAACCAGGACGTGTCCCCATGTACAGTTATTTCATGGAATGCTAAAATTGAAGGTTTAAACAAATAGGGCGCATCCTACCAAAAGGAGCACCAACCAAGATTATGCATATGTTTGCCTTATATTATAAAATTTCATTTGGTAAGTCATAGGTTGGGCGCGTCCTTAGCCCAAAACGCGTCCTAGTTTCAGTGTCACCTGGATTTCCTTTAATTTTTCCTTTACAAGTTGTGTTTCTGCCATTTTAAATAAAGGACTACTTTTCAAGACGCGTCCTTGTATGAGGACACGTCATATAACCAAGCAAACATACAAGCAAACAGCCATTGGCAAATTTTTTTAAATCTTTATTCATAATGCGCTCTAGTGTCAAAAGTGCACCAGTCCCATGGCTACTATGCTCTGTGGGGAATTTATTCGAAAATACGATCCTTCAACTAGTTCTAAGGTAAGTAGTACATACACCACCCCCTAGGCTAGGAGGAATTTTATTGCTTCTAGCCTATAATTTGGGCACAACCCTAAGTATATAACTGAAAATGTAAAAATGATATGTAAGGGGCCAAAGCCACGCCTTACTGATAATACTTTCGGAGATGCTCCACGTTCCATACTCGCGGAACCAACCTCCCTTCCAAGTCTTCAAGATGATAAGTCCTCTTCCATAAGATTGCTCTTATCTTGTATGGTCCTTCCCAATTAGCTCCAAATACTCCATGCTGGGGATTTTTTATGTTAGGCATCACCTTCCTGTGCACCAGATCCCCTACCTTCAGCAGTTGTCCCTTTATCTTCTTGTTGTAGTACCTTGCAGCACGCTGTTGGTATGTCGCGAGTCTTAGCTGGGAGTTTTCCCTTGTTTCTTCCAAAAGGTCCAAGTGAAGCCTTTGGTTAACTTCTGCATCTTCCTTCGTGTAACGATCTCTGCGAAGCGATCCCGAGCCAACTTCCACGGGTACCATAGCTTCGTACCCATAAGTGAGCATAAATGGAGATTCTCTCGTAGTAGATCTTGGAGTAGTGTTGTAAGACCATAAAACTTTCGGGAGTTCTTCAGGCCAATTTCCTTTGCGCTCCTCCAACTTTGTCTTGAGGGTATGCTTTATTATTTTATTTACGGCCTCTGTTTGTCCATTACTCTAAGGATGATATACCGCTGCAAATTCCTTCTTAATTTTTAAATCCTCAAACAATTGTTGCAACTCCTTGCTATCGAACTACTTTCCGTTGTCAGAAACAAGTTTGTAAAATCTTCCAAACCTACACACAATGAAGTTGAAAACAAAATCTTTGCTTTTTTTCACGGTGATAGTCGTCAGCGGCGTAGCTTCTGCCCACTTAGTAAAGTAATCAACCGCGACCACTGCATACTTGACATCTCCTTTTGCCTTAGGTAATTCTCCAATAAGATCAATCCCCCACATGGCAAATGGCCATGGGCTCACCATAGGAGTCAAGAGCGTCGCTGGCATAGATGAGTAATTCACAAAACGTTGGCAGCGATCGCATGCTCTAACGACATTCGCGGCATCCTCCTTCATCGTAGGCCAATAATATCATTGACGTAAAACTTTCATCGCCAATGAGTTACCCCCCGAGTGATTACCATAAATTCTGTCATGTACCTCCCTTAAAATGTAATTCCCTTCTTCTTCATCGATACATCTGAGCAGCGGTTGATTGAATCGTCTCTTGTACAAAACTTCATCATACACCACATACCTTGCAGCCTGGTAGCGGAGTCGCCGAGCCTTGAACTTATCCTCAGGAAGTGTTTCCTTGTAAATATAGGCAATAATGGGCGTCATCCATGTTTCCCTGGGAGCCTCATCTACTTGCATCACCTCTATCTCTGGGACACTAGGGAACTTCTGGATTTCTAAGGGTATAGATCCCAACAGCACAGCCTCCTGCTGGGATCCCATTTTTTCCAGATTATCCGCGTTGCTGTTCTTTTCCCACGGAACACATTTCAGCCTAACCTTTTTAAACTTTCCGATCAGGCGCTGCGCGCACCTCAAGTACAATTCTGTGCGCGATCCTCGAGCTTAAAACCCCTCATTTACCTGGTTTACCACCAGCTCCGAGTCACTCTTTGCAATTAGGTTCCGCACTCTCATTTCCAAAGCGATCTTTAGGCCATTGATCAATGCTTCATATTTCGCATAATTATTTATCACATTGAATTTGAAGTGAATTGAACTCATCAGATGATGGCCCTCTGGAGATACAAGTACTATGCCCATGTCTGCTCCTCCATTCTTAATTGCTCCATCCACATGTAAAATCTACAGGGGTGTGGAAACTCATCTAAAACTTCATCAGCATGAGGCGGATGTAACGCCACCAAGGCCTTATCATCAACTTCGAAATCAAATTCTAACAAGAAATCACCCAGGGCCTGACCCTTGATTGCTGCGTGAGGCATATATTCCAAGTCAAACTGTCCCAACTCCACAACCCATTTTAACATCCTTCCCGAAGATTCTGGCTTGTGAAGGACTTGTCGCAGAGGATATGTTGTACAGACTTCAATTCTATGAGCTTGGAAATACGAGAGCAGCTTTCTTGATGCGAGGATTAAAGCATAAACCAGCTTTTCCATACTGGTATAGCGAGTTTCAGCATCGTGCAGTCGTTTGCTCACGTAATACATTGTGACTGTTGCGCGTCCTCTTCTCTCACCAGCACTGCGCTGATTGAATACTCTGAAACTGTAAGATATAGGAACAGAGACTCCCTATCCAATGGTTTCGACAACATAGGAGGGTTTCCCAGTTGCCCCTTGATCCTCCTGAAAGCTTCCTCACATTCTGGTGTCCGTACAAAGTTTTTTCCCGCCACCTTAATCGCCTTAAAGAATTCCTTGCATCTGCCGGATGATTTAGAAACAAATCGATTCAGTGCGGCGATCCTTCCATTTAAGCTTTGCACATTTTTCACATTGGTGGGAGACTTCATGTCTAGCAGTGCCTTGATCTTTGCAGGATTAGCTTCAATTCCTCTATGTTTGACAATAAATCCAAGTAATTTTCCCGACTCCACGCCAAACATGCACTTCTGCGGATTTAACTTCATGCGAGACCTCATTAAAATGTTAAACATTTCCATCAGGTGCTTGATATGATCACTTGCTTCCTTTTATTTCACCAACATGTCATCCACATATACCTCTATGGTTCTTCCAATCTGATTCTTGAACATCATGTTCACCAATCGTTGGTAGGTCGCGCCTGCGTTGATCGATCCAAATGGAATCCTTATGTAGCAGTATAATCCTCTATCAGTAATGAAGGATGTATGCTCCTGATCAGGGCCGTACATGGGAATGTGATTGTAACCGGAGTATGCATCTATAAAGCTTAAAAGGGCATGCCCCTCCGTCGCATCGACCAACTGGTCAATTCGTGAGAGTGGAAAGCTGTCCTTCGGGCAAAGCTTTATTGAGATATGTGAAATCTACACACGTCCTCCACTTCCCATTTGGCTTTTTCACAAGCACTGGATTCGCAAGCCACTCGGGGTAGAAGGATTCCTTAATCAACCCAACTTTCAATAATCGATCAACCTCCTCTTTTAATGATATCACCCTTTCTCCACTCACCGGGTGACGCTTTTGTCGAATGCCCGTGCAATCAGGGAAAATGTTCAATCGATGACACAGTACTCCTGGGTCGATCCCAACCATGTCTGAATGACTCCATGCAAAGACGTCGAGATTTTTGATCAGAAAATGGGTGAGTCTCTCTCTCATTTAATGACTTAACTGAGATTCGACTTTTAGAATCTTGCTTGGATCATCCTTATCAATTGGAATAGATATTATGTCCTCAGTTGGTTCCGTTTTCTCAGTAGGCATAGGTATTCTAGGATCAAGATCAAAATCAAAGTCTCGGTGGTCTTCCACTTCCATCTTTGCACCTGAGGGCGCGTCCTTATAGCAAGGAGCATCCACCTCTGGACAAGGTATAGTGTCATGCATTGCAAGTGGGGAGGACGCATCCTCGGTTAGAGGAACATTGTCTTTTACAGATAATGAGGGTGCATCCTTCTTTCGAGGAGCATCAACCTCACTTTTATTTTCACTCTCCAAGGGCGCATCCTGTCTCTGACCTTGGGGCTACTTTCCAGGCTTTGCAAAATCTCACTTCTCCCTTCCAACTTTTCTCCATTAATTTCCTTCTGCACAACATCTCCTTTGCAGTTCACCATGACTTCCTCCACACTGCGAATCCTTGAAACATTCCCCAACATCCAAGTAGGAGTGTTGGTAATATGAGTTCCTTCTTCTACTGGATCTTCCAAAAAATAATGGGCGTGAACTTCTCCATTTGGTTTTACCTGAATGTCTGCCATATCTTCAATGGGGAGACTCTTTCCTTCATACCTTCTCCTGCGAAATTCCTTAACAGCCTTGTGATAGCAGTCACGCGATTCGTATTACGACCCTCTTAGACTGCCCACTCCGTTAGGCGTTGGGAACTTTATCATTAAATGATGTATCGAAGTTATTACCCTAAATGCTCGCAACCAAGGTCTGCCCACCAGCACATTGTGCGCGGACTCTTGATCCAGCACTTTGAAGTCTATCATTTGAGTAACAGACAGAGCCCTTTCGCCGAGCGTGACAAGAAGTCTAACCGAACCCATAACTCTTACTACCTCCCCAGTAAAACCGTAGACGTGTGCGTCTTCAAAATTCATGTCACTGTCTGGGAAACCCAATTTCTTGAACGTGTTGTTGTATAAGATGTTCGCAGAGCTTCCGTTGTTCACGAAGACTCGATGTACGTTCATTGCCCCAATAAGCATAGTTATTACCAACGCATCATTATGGGGATGATGCAACCATCTCGATTCTCTTTCCCTGAACGTAATATCTGCGGATTCCCCTTTGAATATTTTTGGAGGTCTATCTTCTAAGCTATGAATGTTGGTGAGTGGTAGGTGTCGTGCCTCTCTAGCATTCCTTTTCAATGCCCGATTACTATCACCAACAAATGGATGTCCTCCGAAGATTTCCCGATTACTTCCAGCTCTTTGGAACTTAACCTCGGCCGGCTTCTCATCGGTGTCTGTTTGTGGGGGATGCCATTCATATTTCCCCTTGTTGTCGTTGCCTCTGCGTTGCTTCACTTTGTCAATCCACTCTCCCAGATACCCAGCCTTGATCAATTCCTCAATCTCATCTTTTAAGTGATGACATTTGTGGGTATCGTGACCGGTAGACTCATGGTACTCACAATATTTTTTCTTCTCTCTACTTTACCATGAGGTCAAACGGTCCGGTTTCTTGAAGATTCATATGTCCTTATTTAACTCGAAGATATGATCAATGGATGCTTCCAGCGGAGTGTAATTGTTCACTCTCTTTTCATAGTTCGAAGATGGACTCCACTCTCTCCGCACGTTCACAACATTCACCCTATTAGGGCTCCGAGCATTCCGCCGATAATCTGGACTCACGGACATGTGCCTCCTCTTAGCGCGCCCCTTTGAACCGTGGGTATTATCATTCTTCTTTGTCTCGGCAAGTGATTGCTCAATCGCTTTAAAGGACTCTACATTGAATCTTTTGAAATATAAAGTCAAACTTTCCCCTTCCTTCTGTTTCACATTGTCCAGTGTGGTAACAGGTGGCGTATACTTCACCGCAGCCTGGAACTGAGTCAGAAACAAGGTTTTCATTTGTTCCCAAGATGTGATAACTCATGGACCAAGTTTTTGGAACCACTGTTGAGCATCTTCTCTAAAGGTGGCTGCCAAAAGACGGCATCGTGCTAAGTCAGGTACCTGATATACATCCATCTCAATATTGAAACGTCCCAAGAATTTCACGGGGTCGGAGTTTCCATAAAAGTGCAAGTCATTGGCCGTGTTCCTGTATCCCGCAGGCAGCTGCACTTCCCTTACCACGACAGAGAAAAGGGATGGGGCTTGAGCAGTTGCTGTTACCCTACCCCCTTCAAGATGATTGAGTAACCTTTTAAAATCATTCATATTAAATGTTCCTACTCCAGGGATGGTTTGAATATTAATTTGTTGAGGTTGCCCCACAACCTGTTGTTGTTCCCCTTGATTACCCCCCGGGTGTACTGGTGGATCTTGCCACCCCTCGCCCTGATGTTGTGGTTGTGGTATATTACCATCCTGATTTTGAACATTGATTGTGCACGAGATTCCTCCTGGCCGCGTCTCGGTATCTCATCATTGTTTTGTAACCTTTCTTGCATTTGAACATCATCCCGGTCACGAGGACGCAGACTGGATCCATTGCCCGTAGCACTGTGAGAAACTATACGAACAATGACAGGGGCTTCTTCAGTGGAGGGTGCGCCATCCCTTCTCCTATTATATGGCGCCCTTCCATGCTGGTATCCCATCCTTCCCCGTCCATTCCTTTGATAGCCTCGGCCATAATTCTCGAACCTTTCACGGGGAGGGGCACGCTCGTGTTCGTGGTGTCGCGCCCTATCATCTTTTGGATGTGTAGGGGGCATACGCGTTGTATCATGGGGCCTCGCTTCTCCACCATTTCCTTCCTTTTGCCATTCTAGTAGCAACATCCTCAAATCATCGTCTTCCAATCTTATGCCAAGTCTCCTTTTCAAGGCTGACAAATCATGTCTTTCTTCCTCCTAATTCTAGATATTCTCTGCATGACGACGCTCGTCAATCGTACGTCCAGACCTATGCGGATGCGGGACAACCTGATTGTCGGTGCGAGGCCTCTCTCTTCCATCAGTATCCTCATCTATAAGCTCCACAATAGGCTCAACATCATCAGAGTATTCCAAGCACCGCGGAGTGATCTGCAGGTTTCCTCCATTGGCTTGGCCGCGAACATCCTGGGTATCTCCTTCGACCACGGGAGCTTTCCCCGCAGCATGGCCATGGCGGGGCATACGACGGCCCCTCCATGTTTTGTGACGCTCTGTCGTGCTCAACCTCGAGTTAAAATTGTTCAGAGTGTACCCCATGCGATACAACTGCTCCAATATATCACTGTTACTGATGAGAACGAGTGGGGTTCCTCCCATATCTGGAGCTCGTGGAGGATTCACTATGTTTCTGGGCACGTAGGGTTCATGGAGAGTGTAACATCCCTCGCCCTCTCCTTCAGATCTGCTATCACTTCCATCGTAAGAACCTCCATCATGATTGTGAGACATCTTTTCCACCTAAGATTATGATCTTAATCAGCACCCCTCCTTCTAGCGCCAATTTGTTGATGGAGGAATCTGGTAACAACAAAGTTTGAGGTTTCTTACCGGAATTAAGATCTATGACGGTGGTTCTTCACCGAAAAATCAAGCGGTGTGTGGTGGTTGTGTGTCAATTGGTGGCTGAGATTGATTAGGGCAAGTGGTGGCTCCTTTTCAGCTCTCAACTTCTTACCCCTCTCAATGTGCCTACGTACCATTTATATAGGGATCAAGCCTGACGTAGTTCTTGGGGAACAAGAAATCTAATGGGCTTAGACTTCTTATTCCTAGGCCCGGTAGAAGCCCATCAATAATCCATCTTCCACTAGCTTTTGAAATGTCCAACTATGAGGCCCAACCGCGAAGGCCCAAGGCTCGTCCGTAATCGTAGGACTTCATAGATAATGCAACTCCCTAAGCAAGGATAACACTCTGCTACAGTTATCTCCCTTGATTTACGGACGCAGGTATAGCCACGGTTCACCCCAAGTTCCAAATGCGTCCTTGTCACCCGAATGAGGATAACCCACCAGATAGCAGGACAGGTGATCCCAAGCTCTTGGGTGCAAAGTGCAGGATGACTCCAAAGTTCTCCAACGAGGACACCCATTGAATACAAGAAAAGAGTTCCCAAAGCATACACCAAAGTTAACCCTGCATCCCCAACGAGGACACCCGTTGAATACAGGAGGAGGCCTTCAATCATCAAGCATACCCCTGGAGGTCTTCTAGCTTTTCACGGACACCCCCTCCTTGACCGTCTCAAGGAGGGAATTCTTCAAAGAGTACCTACAACAAATACGTTAGTGAAAATAATCCTTCATTTCTCCTTCCACGCTTGCCTTGGTATAAACTTACTCTTGATCATGCATTCTTCACACATAGGACGCATCCTGAACGATTGGGCGCGTCCTGACCCTATGAACTCCACATATTGCTCTATCTTCCAAGTATCTCTATTTGCTTTGTCCTGAATGAGAACAAGCTCAACCATCCCAAAAAGTGCATCTCCAGGAGGCAGGACGCGTCCTCCCCTTGTAAAATACACATATTCTCCTTGCATGTCAACCTTATTACCTGTACAACTCATCCCGTTATTTTTACTTATCAGGGCGCGTCCTGTGCCTTGGGCGCGTCCTCCTCCTTTCAATATCTTCCTCCTCGTCTCTTAATATGACAACCCAAAGTACAACCTACACAATTATGGACGCATCCTTCATATACAGGGCGCGTCTTCGCTTCATACAATGCAGAAAAAAACCTAATTATTCATCTTCTTGCCCCAATTCCATTCCAATTGACCCGTATTTGACCCGAGATGATCCAGTACCAAATTTTGGCTATAACAGTTATTATTACGTTGACAATAATTTTAATATCTCATATTAAAATTATAAACAATGAGCGACATCTAGTAATACATCATTATTACCCAAGTAATAATAATTAAATTGGTGATCGATTAAATATTTCATGAATAATATACAATGTAATATAATCCCTTTAACCATATAATATATATTAAACTCGAGGCATGTTATGTGTCATCATCTTCATGATTTAATCCAGGTTTCCATGATCAATGGTAGACTATCATTTCAAATCAACATTTGAGTGTGGCGCCACGCATTTCATAGTCTAGCTCACAGAAGAGGCCAATAATGTATTTCCAAAAATGTGAGGGTTAAGTCTTTTCTAGATCATTCATATTTTTCATATGATTCATAATATAGCTGAATTCCACTTTTATCATTACCCGGTCAAAGACAACTTTTAATGTAATCAAAGTAAATTAAGGATAATAACTCTGAAGGACAAACAACATAAAATATAGACTTACTGGAATTTACGGTAAGCTATACAGACCAAAAGGGAGGAAACTTGGAGTCTGGTAAGAATTTTAGCTTCTCGAAATGCGCTCCCCCGGTGCCTAATTGGAGACATGAATAATGTATTATCTCATCAAGACAAGAGGGGGTAGACCTTATCCTAATCATTTGTTGTAAGGCTTTCATTAAGTGTTAATTGATTGTAATATTTTAGACATGGATTTATGTGGTTATGAGTTCACAGGGATGGAGGTTCGGGTACTAATAATCATAATGAAGTTTCTCTTAAAAGAGCTTTAGTGAGCCCTGGTTTCATTAGTATATTCAAAGATGCGAAACTCTCTAACTTGGAGGTATCAACGTCAGATCACTGCCTAATTCTGCTAGAGCCTGTGGTTAATGCAACAGTCATTCGATCAAAAAAATTTAGATTTGAAAACACTTGGCTGCTATCAAATTATTGAGGAAGTATAAAATTCAAATGATGGCTCCATGTATGATAAACTGACTATTTGTGCAGATATTTTGACAGCTTGGGGTAATGAGATCACTGGCAACTTTAAGGAGCGAATAAATCGTTCTAAAAAAGTCTTGAAAACTCTAAAAGGGAGAAGAGATGATCACTCTTCACAAATGGATCATGATGGAAAAAAAGAAGCTGACCGAAATTTACGCTTAGAAAGAGGTTTTTTGGTGCCAAAGATCGAAACAATTATGGCTTCGTGAAGGAGACCAAAATAGCAAGTATTTTCTTGCGGCTTCGAAAAATAGAAGCAAAGTTAATCGTATAAGACTTTTGTATGATAGTCAACGAAACAAGGTCGAATGGGGTACAGGGCTGGAACAGACAGTGGAGAATTATTTCACGAGTTTATTCACCTCAGTAAGCACAAATTGGAGGAATGTGACAGATTGCATATCGAGGAAAGTAAGTACGAAACAAAATGAAGCAATTCTAGCTGAAGTTCAGGAAAAGGAAGTCAGGGATGCCCTGTTCAGTATACATCCGTAAAAATCCCCGGGCCCTGATGGTATGACCCCGAGGTTCTACCAAAAATGTTGGAGTATTGTAAAAGACGAGGTGGTTTCAATGGCCAAAAATTTTTTTCAGTCAGGAAAGATAGATGATCAACTGAAAGGTACAAATATTGCTTAAATTCCGAAGAAAACTAATCATCTCTGCTTGACTGATATTCATCCAATATCTCTTTGTAATGTGCTTTATAAAGTCATCTCGAAAGTATTGGCGAACAGATTGAAGGGTGTTATTGATACGATAATTTATGAATCTCAATCTGCTTTTATTCTGGGTCAACTGATCACGGATAAAATAGTGATTGCCTTCGAGGTAATGCATTATATGAAACAGAAAAAACGAGGGAATGATTGTTGGATGGCGCTGAAATTAGACATGTCTAAACCTTATGAACGGATCGAGTGGAACTATATGAAGGCTATATTAGCTAAATTAGGATTCAATCATCAAGTAATCCAACTGTTTATTGCATATCTTCTGTGAATTATAAGGTATCTCATGTTGGCAGGCTTTTTGGCTCAATAATTCCGGAAAGGGGTCTCAGACAAAGAGACCCCTTATCTTCATACATGTATTTAATATGCATTAAAGGATTATCTGCTATTCTAAAAGATTTTGAGAATCGTAAGCTCATATCTGGAATAAAGGTGGCAAGATATGATCCCTCTTTAACTCATATGTTCTTCGCGGACGATTCGTACATCTTTTACAAAGCTAGCTTAGACTGCGCAGATAATGTAATGACTTTGTTAAACGTCTTAAAACAAGCCTCAGGTCAAAAGATTAACGTGGATAAATCTTCGGTCTTGTTTAGCAGTAACACTCAGCAATACTTGAAGACGGAATTAAGTCAAAAGCTAGGTTTCAAGGAAGCCTATGTTCATTATCAATATTTGGGACTTCCCCACTTTGTGGGTCAAAACAAGTCAGCAATTTTCAGTTTTATTAAAGACAAGTGTTAAGTGGCATTTATGTCCACTTAGAATGCTCTATAAAGGCTTGAATTGGTGTTTTGTACTTGAGTTATTTGTGTTTTTGATGTGTTTTGTAGTGTTTTTACATTTCAGATATATAGCAGGGATCCAGGTAATTTAACATTGTTTTGATGCTAAAATGGTGTTAGGAATGTTTCAAGAAGGTTGCTCGTGCAAAGACCAACTTAAACCAGCTAAGAAAACAAGAAAAAGAAGTTTTTCCGAAGAGTCAGGGCGCCCACGCTGTAGTAGCGCGTGGCCGCGCTGTAGTAGCATGCGGTCGCGCTGTAGTAGCGTGCGGCCGCGCTGTAGTAGCGTGCGGCCGCGCTGTAGTAGCGAGCGGCCGCGTCAGAGAGCAGGAAGACAGCGCGTCCGCGCTGGTGAAGAGTGCGGTCGCGTCGGGTCGATTTCCAGGAATCCAGTTTCTACTACAATTCTGATTCTTTGGACTTCTAATCTGCATGGGTTGCTATATAATAACATATTAAGATCGTTTTTCAATAAGGAGACGTACCAGAGCTTAAGGAGATGATGTAAGAATACCTTATAGCACAATTCAACGAAGGCGAAGAGGATCTAGTTTATTCTTGTGATATTTTTTTTAAGTTGTAATCTTGGATGCTAGTTTTCTTATTTATTGAACCTATACTCTTATTTTACGTACTTGGTTTATTATTTATTCAATATAAACACTACGTTTATTATACCATGCTTTCATCGGAATCCACGTTGATGATGAGTTCGATTATGTGCTAATCGTTATCGTGGGGTTCTAACGGATTTACTTATGGATTTCTTTAATTAATTTGTTTCAATACCTTAGTGTGTGGTGATTGTATGATAATCTAGTATTGGTTGTGATTATTCATTTTATGAGCGTCGTGAACTTATAAGATAGCGTGTTAATCTCTAATGAAGCGAAAGTGAATTTAGGGGTTTAGAACTTGCCATGCTAGCATAGGTTCATGTATTGTTATGCATGATTCGTAGGTAATTTTAACCATCTTACTTTTCCTATGTAATCACGATGGATAACTTGCGCATTAAACCGTTATATTTTCAAATTCTATAGATATATAGGGTCTCAATATAATTGGTGTATATTCAGCTTCTATCTCTTTTGTGAATGTCTGGTAGTAGGGTATTCATACAACGAAAGTTGGCGTTTACTAGTTTTGTGTTATCTGATTGGTGTCATCACTATTGCATGCTAAGGTTAAGAACAAAGAGGCTATTGAATGAAGTAGTAATGAAGTTAGAATCCCATGTTTGTGTCATATAGTAATCAATCTCTTTTAATCTCTTAGTTAATATTCTTATTATAATCTCTTAGTTAATCGTAGTTATAAACAATCTCAAATTGTGATCATCTTAGCATTGAATAATAACCATAACATTGTTGCATAAGTACATTGATTAAAGTTAACCCAAACTAGTCTATGTGGGAATGAACTAGAATTAATTTTATATTACTTGCGATCGCGTATACTTCCGTGAATATTAGCGTGTGTTTTCGTCCTAACAACAAGATGCGGGACAATACTAGCATATGGGATAAAAAAATAATTTCAAATGGAGGGAAATAGATCCTGCTGAAAACTGTTGCCCAGACCCTTCTAAACCATGCCATGAGTGTTTTTTTAATGCCAATGGAGGTGTGCAATCAGCTAGAGAGCTTAATGTGCAGGTACTGGTGGAGAACCAACTCGAAGAAAGATAAGAACATATATTGGCAAAGCTGGAAAAGAATATGTAAGAAGAAGACTCAAGGAGGTATGGGTTTTCGAAGTATGAGGGATTATAACATTGTTTTGTTAGGTAATCAGGGGTGGAGATTGCTTAAACATCCATAAAAACTAGTCAGCAAGATTTTTAAAGCTCGATATTATCCCCAAGGAAATTTTCTGTCAGCAAAAATTGGTAGTAATCCTAGCTACATTTGGAGGAGTGTTCTTGAATCTCAGGAAATAATAAAAAAGGGCATAGGCTATAGAGTAGGCAATGGAAACTCGATAAACATTGAGTTAGATCCTTGGCTTCCTGTAGATAATGACGCGTTCATTCATACGAGGTCTAAATCCATCCATGGTCAAAAAGTTTCATCATTGTTTAGCATGGAGAATAACAGTTGGGATATCGATCTAGTTGAAGATATCTTTGACAGTAGAGATGCAAGCATTATTCTCTCAACTCCAGTTGACAAAGAGGTGGACGATTCTTGGTTCAAATTGTCTGCACACTAAAGATAATCCCATCTCAAGGAGAGTCCCAGTTAATGAAATTTACGCAGTTTGCAATGAACATACAGAAATAATCCTGCATACTCTAGTGCAGTGCCCATTTGTTATTTCAGTTTGGGACAAATATTACAAAGCTCATGTCTATGGTGAGTACTTTACATTTTCTAATTGGCTCGAGTTGGTGCTTCAGCAGAATAAAACAAAGAATATCACTACCACAGTTATGATATTTTGGATGTTATGGAAGACTAGGAACGACCTCATTTGGAATTAAAAAAGTTTGGAGCTCTCAGAGTTGTCGAATTCTGCGTACTCGCTTCTTAATCAATGGAGAAGTGTTCAAGATCAAACTTTCAATCGCTTCATGGGTTACATGACCCCAGAAGACGGAATGTAACACTGGAACAAACCACATGTTAACAGTATTAAGATCAACATAGATGCAATAATTTTTGAGGAAACAGACAACTACAGCTTTGCATGAGTTGCTCGTAATCACGAAGGTTCCTTAGTAGAAGCTCGTTCAAAATGCTTGAGAGGAAGTCCAAGTCCAGAGCTAGATGAGGTAATGGGAATTAGAGAAGCCTTAAGCTGGGTAATGAGTACAAACCAGAAGAAAGTCATCATCGAATCCGACTGTTTGTAGATGGTACATGCCATCTGAAGCTCCTTCTTGTGTTTATTTTACTTGGAAAGAGTGATTCAAGATTGTCGTACTTTGCTTGCAAATTTATCTAGCAAAAATTTGATGTTTAGGTTCATTAAACGATCTGCGAACAAAGTCGCGCACTTCTTAGCTCGTGACAATTGTTCCATTGCTGATCGTATCTGGAGAGTGGGAGATGTCCACTCCAATTTCCAGTATGTTTTGTCTAATGATTTAAGTAATGAATAAAATCTCGACTTTTCTGGCAAAAAAATATAAGAAATAAAATAACATAATGTGCGTGTGTGTGTGTGTCTAATCAATAAACTAGTTTATCAAGCCACTCCTAGTTACATTTTTTATTAATATTGATCATTCTAAAATTGTGAACAATACACATATATTTTAAAAAATGTTATCTCGTTAAACATGTTTACCATGGTGACACCATTCCAGTTGAGTAAATTTTTATAAAAATATAAAAAGACAGTTATTTATATTATTATTTTAATATTAATTCAAAAATCATTATATTCATTACAAAATTTTTTTCAAAATTCAAATTTTATGCATATTTCAAAATACGTTTCATAGCATTAATATTAAAATTTTACATTAATATACTTCATGAGTTACTGAAATGAAACATAATCTCATTAAACATGTTTAATATAAGTCTGGAACAGTGATGATAGATCATGTTGTTGAACATATAAAAAAATAACACTTACGAATCAATCAAAGTCGAGCACAAATTAAAATATGAAAGGGAAACATCAGGGAGTGCAAAAAAGACTTTTAGATATTAACCCTAGATCATTTTATACTCCTTGTGATTGTCATAGTCTAAATTTGGTAATTTGTGATCTGGCTAATTCTTGTGATAAAACTATTGAATTTCTTGGTGTCGTTCAACATATATATACAATATTTTCTTCATCAACTAAAAAATGGAAAATTTTACAAGATCATACCCTAAACAAACACTTAAGTCTTTGTCATAAACATGGTGGGAAAGTCGTATTGAAAGTATTAAAGCTATAAGCACCACAATTTAAAGAAGCTTTGTTGACATTATATGATATTGGTGGGGATGAAAAAATTAAAAGTGAAGCAAAAAATTTAGCCACATATGAGCTTGCAAATTTTGAATTTTTATTGGCAATGATAATTTGGTATGATATATAGTTTGTTCTTAACTCTGTTAGTAAGAATATGCAGGCTAAAGATATTTGCATTAATGATGATATTGAACAGTTAAATGCTCTTATTTGTTTTTTTCAAAATTACAGTGAAAATGGATTTGAAAATGCTATGAATTGTGCCAAAAAATTGCTAGTGAAATGGATGTATAGTCTGAATTTGTAAAAAACCTATTTTTCATAGAAATAAAATTTGATGACAATATTGACAGTGAAACTAGGAGATCTCCTAGATAAACATTCAGAACAAATTACTTTTATACATATTAGATCAAGCTTAATCATCACTGTAAAGAAGCTTTGATCAATTTAAGATATATAAAAACATTTTTGGTTTTTTATTTAGTATTAAAAAAGTGAAGTCTTTAGATGATAAAAAAATGAAAGATAGTTGTTTCAATTTAAAAAATTCACTAAAACATAATAGTGCTTCAAATATTAATGATTTAGATTTATTTTCGGAAATAAAAATTTTGAGAGAATTTATTCATGAGAATAATAGTACTCCACTTGACATACTAAATTATATTAAAAAACTTAATTCTTTTCCAAATGCTAATATTGCATATAGGATTATGTTAACTATTCCAGTAAGTGTTGCTTCTACAGAAATGAGTTTTATAAAATTAAAATTGATAAACAAATATTTGAGATCAACAATATCATAGGAGAGGTTGAATGAATTAACTATTTTATCGATTGAAAAAGAATTCTTGCAAGAAATTGATTATAATGATTTTATTAAGAAATTTGCAACATTGAAAGCTAGACAAATAAATTTTGAGTGAATTGTTATTTTTTATTCATGCTTTCTACTTTCTTGTTTTTAAATTATTTTTTCAGTTTGAAATGAAAGAAGAAAAAGTTGGAAGAGTTAAAATTGTGTTAGAAATAGTGAAGATGGACACAATTTATACTGCCCTGCTAGTTATGTGTGAAGAATGGTGAAACTTGGGAGAACTAGCATTTTGAAGAAAAGACATGGTGTTAGTAGCAAGTTGATCTTATGTACTATTTTTTACTTTTTTTATGTAGCAGTGTGCTTAAGATGATATTACTTTGTATGCTTAAATTTTGTAAAAAATATTATTAAATGATATATAATTTTATAAAAATAGGCCTCATTTTAAGATTCGCCTAAGGCCTCGAAATTTGATCTTGAGCCTCCATGTTCCTGTATGGCCTTCTTCCATCATTAACTATTGGGGGTGTGTATCTCTACCCCTTCATCATTGTCGGTATGAGCCACTCTGAGTATCGCCTCTACTTCCCCAACTATGGCTCTCGCAGCTGACGTCTTCAGGTTCTTTTCCTTTTCCTCTATATTCAAAACTTCTTTGCCTTTTTTCCGAATGAGGGTATTCACTGTCGCGAAACCTTTCTTTCCTTGTGAGGGGCGTACTTGAACGCCTATGAAGCCCTACTTTATGTTGATCTCCAATCTTTTGTGTTTCTAGAATTAACGTCGTCGGATCTTCGTCGCTTAATTGGATGCCAATACGCTCCTTCAAACGAGATAACCTTCTTCGTTGTTTCTCAATATCCAGATCATCACGACAGATCTCGCTATCAGTACATCCTGAGCGATGTGCATGTGGGGCTATCGTTTGCTCTTGATTTGACTTTGGTTGAAACATTTGTTCATTATTTGAGATTTCTACAATCAAAACATCTTCAGTGTATTGCAAGTGACGGGGTGTTACCCCCTGAAAATGTTTGTCGTGGGATACACGATCTTCCTTATTTTGTTCATCACATTTTTTCTTAGATTTTTCATCAATCGTGTTCACCTTAGAATGGTACCTTCGAGGGTGATGTTGGATTTCGCCACCCTCGATTAGACCTAAACTTCTCCTGAAGTGCTTTAAAGAATCTTTCATCCGATGGAGTTGTTTCAATAAATCACCATTGTTGAAGCGTGACAGGTTATTTATCATCATGCTTATTGGAGTATCTATCTTTCTGTCATTGAAATCGTTCATCTTATTGGCACTTGAAGCGTCCATCTTCATGTTGCTTGAAGCGTACGTCTTTATGCCGCTTGAAGCATCTATCTTCATGTCGTTTAAAGCATACATCTTCCTGCCGCTTAAAGAGTTCATCTCCATGTTGCTTGTTGTGTCCATCTTCATGTCGCTTAAAGCGTACATCTCCATGTTGCTTGTTGCATCCATCTGTATCTTCACCCATGAGTTCAATGATCGGAGCAGTGTCCTCAAAATAATTCAATCATCGCGGAGTGATTGATACATGTTTAACCTCAGACTGTCCATGACCATCCGGAGCACCTCCTTCTACCATCGAAACTTTTTTACGTGTCTGACCAGAACGGATTTTGTGGTGGCCTCTTTTTCTCTTCCTCCGTCGTACAGTACTAAATCTTGAATCAAAACTATTCAATGCATCGCCCATCCAATAAAGTTGTTCTGTCAGATCCGCGTTGCTTATGAGAACCGGAGACGCTCCGCTAACTAACGGAGTTCCGCATTCTTCAAGTCATTGGCACGAAAGTTTCCACCATTATTGGACATATTTTCCTCCTAAGATTCGATTTGATTCAAGCCCCTTCTTATAGCGCCAATTTGTTAACGGAGGAATTTGGTTAACAAAGATTTGAGGTTCACGACCGTAATCAAGATCTGCAGCGGTGGTCCTTCGCGGTAAAAGTCGTTGGAGTGTGGTGATTCTGATGAATTGGGAGCTGAGATCGCAAGGGTGTTTGGTAGTGACGTATAGAGCTCTCGCTTCACATCCCTTACAATGTGCCTACGTACCTCATTTTATAGATGATCAAGCTCTATGTAGTTCTTGGAGAACAAGAAACCTAGATGGACTTGACTTCTCATTCATTGGCCCAATAGAAGTTGTCTAACCAACTTCCTATTATAACCCGAACATTGATTTACTTTAGGAGTGCCCGGTGATGCGGCCTAGTCACAAAGGCCAAGGTGCAGTTACGACTTGGGAACTTCATGGATAAGAAAACTCTCAGTAGGTATAGACATGACTAACCGCAAATACTCAAGCACATCCTTACCCTCCGATGAGGATAACCCACCAGACTACAGAACGAGTGATCACAAGCGTATAAGTGTAAAGTGCGATATAAAACCAAAATCTCCCAGCGATATAACACCAAACACACACTAAGTATTTATGACCATTCCCCTACGAGGACAACTCGCAAGACTACATAACGAAGCCTTCAATATGTTTTCCGGGACGGCGGGCTCTCAGAGGCCCTTTTCCTTCTTAGGGAAGAAGGTTGAAGTCTTCCGGAGGCTCCCCGCATGCTTAGGGCGCATCTAGGCATGGAAGGTCCCTTCGGGGCTCCTCCGGGGCTCCTCCTCTTCACTTGTCTTCTTTTAATGTTTCATTCACTTCCCAGTTTAGTTGTGGGAGAAACCTCCTTACTAATCCTTGATAGTTATTCATTTTATATTGTGGAGCGGCCACCCCCTGCGGTCGTATAGCACGGGGTGCGCCCTAAAGGGACATTTTTCAAGAGTCTGGACCATTCCTTGATTCTTGATAGCTCTACTTCTTCCCATAATTTCACAACAACTTTTAAGCACTTCTTCACCAATACTTGTTCGCCGTCGTCGTCTTCTACTATAGCGGCCGTTATAACATTCTTGTCGTTGCGGCCATCACACGCCCCCTTCATTGTAATCATTAGATGATTTCAATGTAATGACCGTCATAAACCTTATGTACAACTTCGTCAACAACAGTCGTGATTCCTTGTCGTAGCGGCCGTCGCAAACGAATCCCATATCAGGCTAGCCCTGTATAGGGCGCATCCTAGGCTCCGGAACCGCGTTCTTCTGAACTCTTCCTTCTTCTTCCTCGACGGTGATCCGACCCATTTCATTAAAAACCCAGTAAAATACCCATGACGATTTTATGGTATAACAAAATGTATTGTATATTTGCATTTTTGGTACTAAACAATATTACTCTGCGGGCTATAGGATTCGAACATGCAACCTCCGACGTGCTAAATTCAGTTAAAACTCATTAAAGTAATATGGTTGGACCAAGAAAAAATATTATTTTAACTAGTTTATTATTTTATCGGGAGTAAATATATATTGTGTACATTATGTTGGAACCGGAGAAAAATATTATTTTACCGAGATTATTACTTTATTGATTATTATTTTATTATTGTGTACATTATGCTGGGACCGGAGAAAAATATTATTTTAACGAGATTATTATTTTATTAATTATTATTTTATGGAGGTTCAATTGTTCTTATTTTAGCCCCTTTAAACCACTCAAGCAACAACACCTAATGTGCAAATTTATAAACTCAATTTTAATTTGTGTTTCTTTGTAATATAAAAGATATTGTGATATTTAGGATATTTTAGTCCAAAATTGTAATAATAAGAATTATTATTTTTGAAAATCGAACTCATTTTTTGTGAAAATGGAACCCGGACCTACAACAAAAAGTAATAAACTATTGGCAGTTCACATATCTTATCACCAACTCGGAATTAAAGACTACAAATGTTTCCAAACTCAAAGCACCTTGCGATTAAGAACATGTTTCGTTTTCCCCTGAATGCAAAATTTCAGTAAAATTTGAAATTATCTGATTTTTGTAGGACACAGCAGAACATGTTTTGTTTCCTTTTCAATAAATATAGATGCAGATGCTCTATTGTGAATTGTGATGATCCATTTATATCATTGTTCAATCAAATCAGCTAGATTATACGAGACAGATAAACACATAAAAATGATCATTAATCCTTGGGTCGTGTTTGTCCAATTACATAGCCATCGAATATTTTTCTTTTTTATATTTGAAAATGTTGGGCACTCAATTATCATTTTCTAAATATAATAAAATAATAAGTCAATAACTTACTCCATCTCATTAACTAATGTTTTTTTTTCGAAAAAAAACTATACATATTAATAAAAAGTTATTCAATATCTTCCAAGTCTTACCTCTATTAATTACGTTAGCACCATTAAAAGTTGACTATTTATTTATTATTTAGCAAAAAAAAAAAGTTGACTATTTAGCAAAAAAAAAGGTGTAGTAGTGTTTGTACTGGAAATGATACAAATAAATTTGTAAATTTGTTATTAAATTTTTGAATTTGAATACAAATGAATAAGTATTATGTGATGGGAACAAACAATGGCATCGATCTCAAATAATAGCATTGCTCTCGGAGCCGCCTCCCGCTTAAATACCATAACTGGCGATATTTTTATCCATTTATCTGGTGAAAAATCCCAAACTTTTATTTATTTTGTTTGATTTTATTTTTTTCATTAATCTTTCTGTTAGGGGAAATATTTTTATACTTTTAATTAGATTTTGATTTGTTTTTTTAGATTTACAACATTGGGGTTTTCGGTTGACTTTTTTCTTCAATTCAAATGAGACTTAATGAATTCGAGAGTTAATCGCATAGTGGTTCTCAATGTCAGATCTTAGTTTTTTTGAATTTTTATTTATTTTGATTTATTTTTATTTCGGTTTTCGGCTTATATTTTCATGTTATTTTATCTCTCCTCGGTGAAAACTTTGTTTTTCGCTTCTTGATTGTAAGTGGTGGTCTTGATTTAGCGATGAAATTTTTTATGAAATCGCAGTTACGGTCGATAACTCAAACAATAGCTACATCGGGATATGATAAAGAGGGTACTGGTAATTTAACGAGAATGTATGAAAGTGGGTATTTGTATTTACAATATGTTCAAAATATCTTTTAACTGTCTTTTAATGAGAACATGCGATTACAATTTATTATTTATTCGACTCGATTAATAATATAGATTTCGTATAATTTTTTATTTTTAAATTAACACTTTGTTCTTAAAAAAGTATTGTGCGATGGAAAATATTTTAAGTAGATTCAAGTAATTTGAAAAGTAAGGATATTAAGCATGGAACTATAGTGCAAATTTCAGGTCTGCTAAACAACGGCCAGTTTTCGTATTTTCATTCGAACTTATCGTTAAATAGTACTACATGGAACTATAATGCAAATTTCGTATTGTATTATATATCCCAAAACCGCGCATGAGAAAAAGTAATAGAGGTTTTTTGAAAAATATTTTTTTCTTTGAATTTTTTTTACAAAAATACAACGTTTTTAAAGTTTCTATTTACAAAAATACAATTTTTTAAATTTTTTATTAAAATATAATTTTTCAACAAATTGCAACCTCAAATGATATCAATACAATCTCAAATGAAGTCAAAAAGGATTTTAGTCACTTTTAAAAAAACGAAAAAGAAGTTGTATAGTATACGATTACTTTTGGTTGCGATCAGCGTTTTTGTATTTTTTTTAAAAGTAAAATTGTAAATAAAATGGCCCGCAAGAGTTGACTCAATTGGTTAAAAAGATGATAACTACTCCCTCCGTCCCGTTGAATATTATACGTTTACTATTTACACGTATTTCGAAACTTTTATAAAGTATTGTTTGATAATGTTTTTTTCAAATTTTTTTTTATTAAAAGTTTAAACATGAAACTTTTATTCAGAAAAAAAAATTAAAAAATATTGTGGAGTTATATCTTAAATGAGCATAAAAAAGCGTGCCGAAAAGTAACGTATCAAATTCAATGGGACAAAGGGAGTATTCTTTTGGTCATATTTCAAATTGATGATTAATTTATGATTATGTTTAGTGAGTCAGAGCCTAACTCGTACTGTTTACCTGCATTTCCAATGGTATCGTTAAAACTGTTAATTAAAATAATTTAAAATAGAGATTATCGAAAAATTTACTGAACATGTAAGGTTATTTATTTTGTGGAGTTAGCTATAATGATTGGTTATATTTTAAAAATAATATTTTATTATTATTTCAGATTGTTATAAATAGAATATATTGTATATCTTCAACTATGAGCTTAAAATAATTGGCTTACGACATATGATAGTTACTCATTATCACAAGTGCTTTATTTGGTGTTAGTTTTTGTTTTTCATTTGTATTCGGCAGCATGTAAATCTAATCTAATCTACTTCCCCTTTTTTCTTTATTTTATTTCTGTGTCAACAAAAAAGTCCTAGTAAACGGTCATCAACAAAGTTGTGTAATGTGTACTATAAGTTTCAACAAAATTCCCATCATTTTCTCAATTCCAGCAGAAATTTCGACCAGTTTTGTCGGCAGATTTCCACAGAAATTTTGCTGTTTAATTACCTTAAAGATTTTGACTTTCTTGTGTACGGAGTATATTATACTACAAATTTGATTAAGTTTTTAACTTTTCACTAAACAAAAAATAAGAGCTAAATTTGTTAAAGTACTCTATCTGTTTTTTAATATTTAGTTTTAACATAAATAGCTTAAATCCCGTACGATGCACAAGTTTCTGTTAATATTTAAAAATTTATTTATCCCGTCATATATTTAAATTTTAAAAATATTTTCATATTTTAATTTCGAAAATATTTTTATAAATATATAATAATTATTAATTTATAATAAAAATAATAGGATAATTTTAGTAGAATAAGTAGACTCCGTCTAATATTTTAATAATTTAGTAGTTTACCGGATGTATAACACTATTTATTTATTTTTTAATAATAGAATAGGTTGTGATCGTAGTTTAGTACGATAAGTAGACTATATATCTAGTAGTTTAATAATTTAGTAATTTAGCGGATATATAACACTATTTATTAATTTTCTTTAATAACCAAAATTAGAGAATAACCGTTGAACCAAATTATATCACATTCAGGTTATTATAATATAGTATAGATTTTGACCGTATAGCTATTATAATTAATATATTTTAAATTTTTGTTTGTGAATAAAACTTTAAATAAAAGTTTTAATTCATAGAAATAAAAAATTTAAAAAATATTAATTTATATGTATACTTTTAAAACATCTAAATATATGTTTCAAAAGTCAAGGCATTAAGTAATAAAAAAACAGAGGTTTAGTGAGTTTATTAATTTATTGAAAATAAAAATACACTATAGCCCGCAAGGGTTGACTCAGTTGGTTAAATAGGTGATAATTATCCTCTTGATCACAGGTTTGAATCCCCACGCGATTCGAATCCCCACGAAAGGAGAATTTATGATTATGACTCTGCTTAATTGCGGTTTACCTTGGTTCACGTGGTTTGTAAGTTATTACGTGAGTCCGTAAAGTAATGCGGTTTAACTTGGTTCACGTGTTTTGCAGGTTATTGCGTGAACCCGTAGGATTTACCCAGTACGCACCAGAAGTATAACGGCTACGAGTTATATACGATAAAAAAACCATATATACTATGTTAGGACCGGGAAAAAAAATTATTGACTATTATTTAGTCAATGTTCAATTGTATATTTATACATTTTACTTGATAAGTAACATCTTTATTAAGTGACTAAGAGAATCTACAATAGGCTCCTAGTTTATAATATAAATAATGTGAGTAGCTCATAAGAAGTAAATGCATAAATTTTCGTTTCTAACTCTAATAATACTCTTTTTCTTGTCTCTTAAACTATATAATATTTATATGTGAAATTTTTAAATAACAAAAAATTGAATAAAAATATGTGCAAGTACACATCTTATTAAAATAGGTTTAAGATCAATATAATGGCTCTTAAAATAGAGTAGAGAGAAAAGACTCCTACAAATTTAAGAGTAATTAGAAGTATCGTTGGCGCTCTATTTTTTTCATACTCTTCTTATTTTGATTTAAGAACTTGTTTGGAGAGTATCATCCACCAAGTTCTTAAGTTAAAAAATATAGAGTAATGGTTAAATTTTAGCTCCAAGAGACTCTCTTAAAGGCTTTTCCATTCAATTCTAAGACTCTCTCCGTTAGCTAATATTTGACATTAAATTGGTAAGATATACTCTTTTTTTCATTTTTTTTGTACTCTTATGATTTCAGTTACTTTCAATAATATAGAATTGAAGGAGGAGTGAATATAAAGGGTATTATTGGAAATAAATGTGTACAAAATTGTTAAGAGCTACTCCCTCCGTCCCAACTATTTCTTTAAATTTTCCTTTTTGGAATTTTCCATCCATTTTTTTACATTTTAAAACTTACCCAAAATAGTTAATGGGTCCCAAAACTTTCCCACTTTTTCTCATTTTTCACACTACTTTTACTCCAGTATCTCCCACCACTTCACTCACTTTTCTTTTTTTTTTCACTAATTTATACATATCTTTTAGCCTCCGTGCCTAAATCAAACGTAAAGAATTGGCCGGTACGGAGGGAGTAATAATTTATATTATTTTTAAGAGTATGTTAGAAGATGTTCAACTCATTTAAAGATATTGGCGACTGCATATTCATTTTTAAGCCCAAACATGAATAAAAATGATCATTTTTGATGTAATAATTTACCTTTTTTGTGACATGAAGTAGAATCATAATATCATATTAAAAATTACCTCGTTTAGAATATTAAAATGTGAGAGTTAGATTAAGTTATATTATATTTTAATAAATAATAAACATAATACTAACACAAAATGAAATGATTTATGGGACACCCTGTTAATGTGGAGACTCTTGGAATGATTATATCATGTCTTAAAATTTGTATCATGTCTTAAAATTTGAGAAATTTGGCACATCACACGTGATATTCATATCAAATAATATGCCTTTGTTGACCAATTGCTCATTTTCTTTATTATAATCATAAACATCAATAAAGAATAAAGATTGTATTTTTAATATATACTCCTAATAATTGTCCAGCATTGTCCAATCGACCAGAGTTGCAACATTTTTCTGTTGCAGACTTGCAGGGTTTGCTCAAAATCACAACATTTTAATCACAATTAGACCTCTGCTAAAAGCAGGTTAACTGGCCGGATAAATATACGGATAATAATTATAAAATATTTGTATTCACGTCAATAACATAAATTAAATTATTTTATACTGTCGCATTAATCATTGATAACTATTTTTATACTTTTTTTGTCATTTTTGCAGAGCATTTTTTTTGTTTTTAGAGCAATGGAGTGTGAAATTATCAAATTAACCTTATATTAATCTTTTCAGAAAATATTTATTGTAAATGCAGGGGCAGTTTGATATTTTCATTCAGTAAAAAAATTATTTTGAAAATAACATTTTCCTTCCGGGATTACTCATAAATAAACAGATTTGAAAGAATTACATCAACTCAGAGACTATACATAAATAAACTACCGGGGGTATAAAACTAAATGGACCAATGTGTTTCGGAGAAAAAAGAGAAGATGGAGTAGCTTAGAAGTAAACGAAAAAATGAGAAGCATTTGTATCTGCAGCAACAGCATAAGCCTGAGGTGCTGTGCGCCTTGATATCAACAGCTCCTGTCTCAACATTGACATGAACACTCTGTATTCTTCCAATAACTCCACCATTTTCCCCACCCTTATCATCTCTCCCCCTTGTTTCCTTTATCTCTTTCTACCTATATCTTTATAGAGACTCGGAGAGAGAGAGGGGGAAGAGAGAGAGAGAGAGAGAGAGAGAGAGAGAGAGAGGGAGAGAGAGAGAGAGAGGGAGAGAGAGATGTTGTTGTGCGTCTATATACGTAGAACAAAATGTAGAAGCGAACCCTGGAACGCGTGGTAGTTGAAAACCTGAATGTGGAAGGTTTTTGTTAGGTTTGTTGATTATATATAGAGGATTAGAGGTCGGTAGGAAAAATGAAGGCCAAAGTTCATGAACTTTCTGGGCCCCACAAGCTTCATTATTTTCTGGACTTGTTCTTAATTGAAATTAAATACTATAACTTGTGTTGAATTTTTGAAAGCAGTCGATGGAACTTTTGTTTTTTATGTACAAGTCACAATTCACAATGTCCGGAGACTAAAAAAAGACCAAGAGCAAGCCATGTTAGATGTTGCTGATATAAAAAGATCAAATATTGGATGTTGAGACAATGAGAATAACAATGGTTTAAATATTTTTGTAATCTACAAATAACAATATTTATCGTGATATAATATGTTGTTAATAATTTTTTTTATCCTGACTCTCTTATTAAAATATTCCTCCATATATTATACGAGTTGGTTTAAACTCGCACAAATCGGAAAAGAAAATTTATTCGAATTCGAATTTTAGAACTTCCGATCACTAAACAAGTCATTCTGACCCCTTTTTTCAACTCACCGTTTCTGATACATCTTTAGCAAATGAGATGATAATTATGCACATGTAACAACGGTCGATAATTTGGATGTATAGATGGTTGGTTTTTAATTACGGTTTATCTAATATATTTTCATGTGCACATGCTATAAAAATGTGATTGATGAGTTTTAAAAATTTTATTATTGAAATTTTTTGTACATGCAGTGGTTCATCATTATCTCTCTACCAATATTTTGTAAACACCAATAACTCTCTTAGTATGTGCATATGGACACACATTAAAAAAATCGTTCTAATTAAGGCTATATAAAAGTGCAAGTATTAGGTGGTGTTTGAAATTTTTTTCATGCCTAAAGTTCTTGTATACGTTTAAACTTTTAAACATTTAAGTTAAACGTTATAATGTATTACGTGGAGTATTTAAATTGATCTTTGAAGAATTATCAACTCGCCGAACTTAACAAATAAATAAATAATGCGTATTTCTAATGTCTACTACATGTCTAAGAGCACAAAATAATTATTAAATTTTATAAGTTAAATTCATTTTTACGTGTAAAATTATTGTGCATACAAGATATCTATCATATTTTAAATTATAAAATTAATTCAAATGACTCAAACTCACAACTTCACAAGTGTATATCAGTATATGCTTATCATGTGCCCGTATTAAAAAACGGATCTAATATGCTGCCGCCCAAGTATAAAGTAGAAGCCGTGTTGGATGAACATTGCGACCACATAGACGCTTACATTACCTAACATATGGATTTGAAATCACACCGGAAAATAAAGCATTTGAATATCATTTCAATTGAGAATATAACTTTGTCACTAAAAATTAGTTACAATGTCCGAGGTTCAATAATGAGATATGATTATGGAAATAAAAAGGTAATGGACAATAGTTCTCCTCCTATGTTCGTCTCATTAAATTATTAACATTATTCAAATTTTTCATCATATAGTCTAAATCATGTTAACAAGAGAAAAGTTCGGAGACTACGTTTTTATCGGAGATCTCGGAGACCACTATGTTCTGCAATTAAAATATTATGAAATATATTATTTTGTAAAGTATATTCAACGAATATCATTATTTCATTAAAATTATTGAAGGCCACTTAAGTTTAATAAGTATAATATATAAGTTCTGTAATTTGAACAAATTTTCTGCAAACTAAATATGTTTTGTAGAATAAAATATTTTGTAATGTTTTACATGCAGTATATATATTATGTTCAAGATTTTGAATAAAATAATGATCTTTATAGAACATAATCGCAAAATAATATGTTTTGCAAATATTTTATGCAAAATTTCAGTTGAAAAACATAAGTGGTCTCTAAGGTCTATGACAAAAATGTGGTTTCCGTACAACTTGACTCATGTTAACAATTCAATAAAACGTAGATGATAAGATAGAGAGGGACCGTTTGTATTTTCGAATACATCTCAATTGATATAATTTACACTAGGAGCCACTAATTACATTGCTGTTATGCAACCCCACGGCCAGCCAGCTGCAACAAGCCAACAACAACTAGTTCAATGATCAAACAATAAAATTCCTCGCATGTTCCTTTGTAATAATTATCTATGAAATGATACATGCATTTGGATTTTCATCTGAGAACAACTGAGGAGCTGGTGGGATTCTCTCAACCATGTAAACTGGCTGATAATATTGACTGCTGTACATCATTCTTTGCATTATTTGTTCATCATTTATCATGTTGATCATCACTACTTCTTCCTCCTTGGCTTCTCCAGCGCCGTCCCTGCAATCTTTCTTCTCTTCTCCTGGTGTTGGTTGTGACGCAGGGGCAATGTCTCCCTGCTCTTCTTTCTTTTCTTCAGCAGCCGGTGCCTTCTCTTCTTCGGGTTTTGCTGGTTCTTCTTGTGGCTTTTCGGGTTCTGGTTGTGGGACAATTTTGGCTTGTTTTCTAGTACGTCTGTGTATGTAATTTACTAGCTTGTCTCCGTCCATTGTTCCCCTCACCATTACTTTTCCGCAGTTGAGCTCAGTTTCCACTGATTTCACACCTGTAATAAGGAAAATTAACATCAACACGGACTGAGAAATGAAATTTGTAAAAATCAACACGAGTTCCCGGTCTTGAACCAAGAAATGCTCACTCGAATTTTTTGTATGAACGATTTCAGTTTTATCAAGAGTACTGTACTACTAGTGTTAGTGAACCTAATAATTTTCAATGAATATGTTATGTTGAGATACCGCAGGAATGAGATATGCAGAGTTCAATGCAATTCTATGTTCATGTTTGCAGCAAACCAATTTAACCTACAAACTCTATGATAGTTTTCAGAATATGCATTTCTAGGCCAATTTATATTGGTTTAACATTAGAATGTACCTTTCATTTTGAGTATCATTCTCTTGAGTTGTAATGCACAGGCTTCACAGTGCATGTTCACATTAAGCTCCACAGTAGTTGATCCAGCAACCTGAAGCAAAAAATTCATGTATATTGAAATGCTAAGGGGGCGTTTGGTTGATGGTTCATGTGTCCGGTTAACGGGAATCGAAACCTTAAACCCAAGTGATAGTGATTGGATTACCAATTTAGTGGTGGGGAATGAGAACTTCATTCCCTCTTGGTGGGTAAATCAAACCCAGCATACCCCTTGGGTTTTCATTTCATTCCCATTCCCGTTAACCCCCATTCCTATACCCTCCATTCTCATTCCCGATTCCCATTCCCGTGGTGCATCCAAACGCCTCCCAAGTCTTTATTCGTAATCTTTAAAAAAAAATCGATATCTACAAACCTGGGAAGCTGCAACTTCAGGAAGAGGTTCACCATCAGCAGGTAGAGGGGACAAAACTTTAGCCATTCTCTTAGTTTTTTTCATAATCTTCATGCAAATGGCCTGTGGCTCAACTAATCCTTTTATTGTTACTTGGTTTTGCCCCATGCTAATAACAACACCTTCAACTCCTGTTGATTTAATTAATTTCCAATTAACACTAACATTAAATGGTCTCAATTATAGTACTAATCAACCAATGTACCTTTCATTCTTAAAACGGACTTCTCAATTTTCTTGGCACATCCTACACAATGCAAATCTACAAACAACACACATGGAGAAGGTGGCTTTGGCTCTTCTTTCTTTTCCTCCTGTGCTTTCTCTTCGTCTTTCGTCTCCTCTACTTCGGTTTCTACCGGAGCTTGCTCTGGTTCCTGTACAAATTGAAATTAGTTCATTTCCAATACAGACAGGCTCGGTATTGCTTTAAAGGTCGTGCTTGATGCAATAGTCATATCTTCGATAACCTACTAATGAAAAAGATAATATCATCGCAACCTAAACAAGAACTTACATGCTTAACTTCTTCCCCCATAACCTCTAATATTAATGACCAAAATACTAGAGTATAATCACAAAATGAGTTGGTATATGAAACAGAACCAGGTGTTGTATTTATACAACATTATAAAGGTTAAGAATCATGTACTGCAATACTGCATCCTGCATGTAATTCTGGGAAAACAGAATGGACGGTGGAATTATTATTATTATTATTCATAGTATATAGCAAAAGCCTTTCTCTGTGGTTGCAGAGCACATGCACAACCACTAAAATAGAGAGGAACCTTTGTAATATTTGTTCAAATAAATACTTTTCGGGGGCGATCGAGAATCGAATCTGAGACGACAAGTAATAAATCAATCTCATTTCGCTGCACAAAGAGTTACTATATAAATGTAATTAAATTTTACATAAACAACTGGTTTTACTTCTTTTAACATCACTTTGGAACTTGGATAGTTGACGAAACTAAGAAAGCGCCAATCTAAAGAGCCTATGATTTGCGTAAAGATGTGTTTTCTGTAAAGCTGGTCGGTTGCTGCCTGACCCTCCATACTTCCTCACATCCAGTCCTGCACAAAGTCTCTTTTTTATCTTTTTTTTCAAATAAAATTTTGGCATTCGCCAGAAGAAAAATAATATATTAATTTGTTTGAAATACAAATTTGAAATAAGTAGTCAGCCGTCACGTATCATAAAAGAAATTCAAATAAACTTTTTTTTAATAAATATGGATGAATAACAAGTTTTAGTGTATGTCTGGTAACATGAAATTTCAGCTTAAATGGACTCAAAGCCCGTAAGCCGTCCCACTTTAACATAAGCGGGGCGAACTTATCCAACTCACACGTGTTCGTAGGTTGAATGTTGGTTATGCTAACGTCCGCTTAAACATGCTATCATCTTCATCGATGTTAGTTGTCGAAATAGCCGGACCGAGATTAAGGACTTGTTCCCGAGTTTTTTAATGGGAAGAAAAAAAGTAATTAGCAAGTAAAGTACTTTTATCCCATTTTTGGAGTGAAAGATTATCAAATTTACAATAATTAACGCTTATTTTCGCTCCTTTTAAAAACCGGGGAGTTCAATTACAAAAATAAGTGAAATTAATTTATTTACCCTTCATTTACTTTCTTTCATTTTTAAAACTCCGAAGGATGGGTAAGTGTAGATAGGATCTCTCTGTGGTCTTAACCAAAGATGGAGGAGTGTAAATGCACCTTGCGATTCTTAGAGCAACTCCAAGAGTTGCTGGTAGCCTCCTTATAAAAACAAATATTATATGGGCTCTTAAGTCATAAAATTTGGGTCTGCTTCAACAGCACTCCTCAAATTTTATATCTTCATACTTTTTATTCTGTTTTATAACAACGGTCACCTGCATTGGGCAAAGGAAACTATATAGTTGTTGTACATGTAGAATTATAACTAGGTGCTTGGGTAGGTTCTGAAGCGTTTTGTCATCCACTAGGCGTGCTTTTTTTCCTACAGTGTGGTTGGGAGCTGCCTATAGAGGTTCAATTTTGTTATTGGGCTATTGTTGCTTGGACTTGCAGAGGAATCAGAATCATCTTTGGACATGATACTAAATGGCAACAAATAGGGGGAATCTGATGTACCAAATACAAATAGGAAGGGTGAAAGTATTTTGGAGGGAAAATATATACTAATATTAAATTAGTTTAACATACAGGCTACTCAACAATAATGAGGAAAGTTTTGAAGATTTTAAATATTTAGGGAGTGATTAGGAGTCCGTTGGAGTTGAGTTTTGTATTAATTTTATCAAAAAATGACTTAAAGAGAAGAAATAGAAAGCCACTTAGAGTTGCTCTTATATGTTTATCATTACGCTGAGTGCCTGAGCCCTGAGATGACGTTCTGTTCCCCTGTTTTTACAAGATTTATTGAACTCTAGAAGCTTCTTTAAAGCATTTACGTGAGATTATAAATTCTGCGGGATGCCGATTCTTTTTATTCCCTTGGATTAGGACTGCACAAAGGTCAAAAATCGGACAGGACAGAATACCGGATTTTTTCAAAATTAAGGATCGAGGACCGGACCGGAAAACCCGGATTGAACCGGGACCGGACCGGTTTGGACCGGTTTAATTAATATTTATATAAAAAAGTTATTTATATAATTTTATTTTAATTGTTTTTTCAAATTTATATATATTATTTTTTTTTTACTTGATCCGTTAATAAAAATTTAAAAGTAAGTACACATTTTATTATTTTAAAACTAAATATAAAATTTTAAGAGTATTAATATCAATATTTTATTATATGAAGTACGTAATTTAGTAATTTAAAGTGTAGGATCGATCTATTTTATTATATGAATTTATTATCTATTAACTTGGATTAATAAAATATGATATGGGTGAATATTTAATATTAATATATGATCTTATAAGACATGAATTAAACGTAAAATAATTATATATATGAATTCAGGACCATTCAGGTCTGGACCGGATTTTTTCAAGTTTTGGACGTTACCGGACCGAAGACCGGATTTTTTCAATTTTAAGGACCGGGGACCGGACCGGGTATGTCCGATCCGGTCCAGGTCTGAGACCGGTAGACCCGGTCCGGATCCAGACCGGAATATTGTGCAGCCCTACCTTGGATCATTGCTTTGCTCGCAGCAGAAATTGATTAATTTTTCAAGATACGAAAGGATAAATTTGTTTTTTTTTAATTTTGAAAATTAGGATGAGACATGTCCGAATTTCGATCCACGTCCGAATTTTGATCCCCGCATTTAATACATACACTTTCTATCCCACCGATTTATTTAATTTTTTTCGCGCATTTTGATGTGCGCGGAAAAAATACTTATAAATAATATATTTTCAACTTTTTGTCTTATATAAAAGATATAAAGTTTATATTTTTATATAAAATATAAAATATATTATTTATAAGTATATATTTCTAATACAAAAAAATATGTGAAAAGCCAAATAATCATGTAAGATCGGACAGAAGGAAGGAGTATAATATATTCTTATATATATATTAAATAATTTATTTAACATACATATAAATTGGAACAAAAATTCTGACATTATAATTTTTTTCACTAAACAACTCGGATACACCTTATTAGCGAGATATTGAATAATAAATATCTTTTTAGATGAATAAAATAAAATGTAAAAGAGCATTAATATACTTTAATCTCATATACGAATTTTTTTTTTTTGAAATAAATGCTCTTTTTGTAAATAATATATATAGTGTATTTTAATCAGAATAAATGAATAATATAGTTTACAGATTTTCCTAGGGGTACATGAGATATCCCAAAATATTGATGTAGAGTTTTTTAATAATAATATTTTTACCAATAAATTTTTTAGCGTGTGCTGTGCCAAATGCCAATAACCACATACTAGATATTTACAAAATCATTACCATTATACGTGTAAAAAGCTAAAACCCCGCTGATGTGTCAAACGTTACTGTGATTACGTGGCGGCGCGTGGGATTTACCACGCCACGTCAATCACGAGATGGAGAAGAAAGGATCTGAGGATAGGAATATGATTTAAATTCTCTGAAGAGACATGGATTAAAGATCATCTTTGGTGGTGAAATTTGATCTGAACCGTCCATTTTAATGCTGATGTAAGTTGCTTCATCTGCCTTTGTTTATATACTCATATTTCTTTTCGAATATATTTTCAAAATTTGTGTTATAAATTTATTGCATTGGTATTATTTTTTTAATTGATTACACACGACGCTAGTAGTTGAACTTCTGACCTTCCATGTGCACAAGAGTTCAACTACTGCACGAAAACTTCTTTCATATTGCATTATTATTGTTGTGTTATATTAATGTGTACCAAATTACCTAGGGTTTGGTTTTGGCATGTTACAATTATAATACTTAATTAGCTGAATTGGAGCATTTTTGGCTTTGTGACTTGTTTTGTTCGATAAAAACTCGTGTTTCCCTCTTTAGTTACCGAGGTGGAGCTCAAACACACATAATGTGCTCGGTTACGTCAAAGCTCGTTTAAGCTAGGCTCTTGAAGAACCCTAAATTGTTTGTCAGTTATTGAAGTTATTACATTATATTTATGGGCAGTGAGTTTTCGATATTTAACTAATTAGGCTGATTGCCTGATTGTAGTTTTAGGGGTAGAGCATGATTATGATAGTCAATTATCGATAAATCTCATTAAGCACCTTAGTAAATTATTGACATTAGTGATGAACATTAGTAAATGAGTTGAGTTAGATTTTCGAGAAGCAGCACTGAGTTGAGTTCAAGCATTGAACAGATTTTCGAGAAGCAGCATGGAATTTAGACATTGTAGACAATCAAGGAATTTAAGTGAAGAATTTTGGACAGAGATAAGCTGATAAACAAATGTCTATGCTATTTCTTAGAACAACCCTCATACCTGATCTTCCTTTGGATGCCAGAAGATTTATGCAGTTTTTTGTATTGTGTTTTTGGAGAATAATGCAATATACAATTCTATGGAAGTAGGATAATAAGTTAAGCCCTTTTTAGAACATACTTGTGAGCAACTAATGATAAATATATCCGAAATTTACTGTTGTCTATCACGTACTATTGATTCAGAAGTCCAATTTATTTATTATGCGGGAATAGTTTATTGACCGGTACTCTTCTTCAAACTCTTACAAACCAAAAGCACAAAGTTTATTATAAGGTAGATAAAAACCAGACATACATTACAAAGTAAATAGGGCACCTCCCAGAACCATTCACTATGCCCTCTTGCAAAACGAGAATTCTCTGGCACCATTCACAAACATTATCATCCAGTTGTTCTGATAATGTGCCATCCTCAGGCTTGATTTTCAGTTATTCACCGGCACAAAGGTGCCAACACACCCGAATGCTATGGTGAAAAAAGCTCCCGATTGCAAGAACAAGTATACAAACATGTGATCATTACCATATAACATGTTGTACACGGCACAGTGAAGCATAAATAATCCCATCACAAACTCCAGCTTCTGTATCCTGTTCAAACCCAATATATGTGTTACAAAGGAGAATTGGTTGAATGTTTCCCGGTGTTAGCTTAATTGACAATGAAATAGTAGAGCAACAGTAATTAAATAGTACCTCTCCCCACATTGGAACCGGGATCTAAAAAATGACACTCTTGCTTGGTTCTTCTTGTTTCCAAGCTTCTCCGTCACGATCCATTCATTCACTCGGCTTGCTTCTAACAGTCCAATTATTGCTGCCTTAGTACGGTGAAGGGACATGACATTCTCAAAGAGAATCCAGAAGATAAGAAGATGCAAGGATCTGCTTATCAGTGTATCATTTCAGGTAAATTTAAATTAGAATCTTTTCTAAATACTATGAAATATGATAGATATCTCTTAAAATGAAGTATTATACTATTTTAAAAAATTGTACTACCTGGGAGTGCCACCTGTGTTCAGAAGGGTGATGATGGCGGGAATGTAGATCGCCAATGCCTTCGGAAGATAAACTTCAGGGACTAAAACGCATGACGGAATTACGACACAGTAAAAGAAAAAGGTCACCCAGTGTGCTACGATCTTTCTAACAAAGAAAAATCCGTAAATGAGGTGAATCTTCTTCCAAATGGACACGCGCTGTATAACAAAACAAGGTAAATGTAAGTTTCTTTCAAGGACATTTATAACTGCTTGTGAAATTTTTCGAGAGTCGTTGGTTTTTGGTGTGACTAGACTGTGAAGTTGTCTTACTTTGCAATGCATAATTTCCTTTGTCATTTTCTTGAAAAGGTTAGCTGGACCGCATGACCAGCGGTGCTGCTGGAATCGGTAAGCCTTGAAGGTGCTCGGTAGTTCATTCTTAACCTATAAAAGAATATTGGGGTTTTTTATTTCAGACGTATACTACTAGAATAAAGAATGAAACTAAAGTTTGAAATAGAAATTACCGACACATCTCCTACAAAGACAAACTTCCAACCCCGTAGACTAGCTCTGACTGCAAGGTCCATGTCCTCCACCGTGGTCCGCTCTTTCCATCCACCCGCATCCCTAATTGCTTGAATCCTCCACACACCAGCAGTACCTACGGACATAATTATTTTGAATAATATTAAAAAAAATTATTGAGTTATTTATTACTTCCTCAAATCCAATACTCTATCGTGCTAGGGGTTTACTTTACCATTGAATCCAAAAAATTGACATGTTGAGGAGCCTACTTCTTGCTCAACAGAGAAGTGATAGTTTAACGACATCTCCTGGAGCCGGGTCATAAGACATTCATCCGCGTTAACTAGGTTAAAAATATTGTTAGTTTATTATCTTGAGAAACAGATTAAAGGACTTAAAGGCTTGATCATTCCGGACAAATTATTCAATAAGATAATCCAGGAAATTATATTGAACATGATAAAGATTCATAGGTCTTACCAAACTTCCATCTGGCCTGAACCATACCCAGTTCCTTGTTATCAATAAGATAAGGAATAGTTTTTTCAAGAAAATCTTTCTCTGGCTGAAAGTCTGCATCAAATATCACCACATATTCACACTCGTCAACATACTGCTTTTGTAACCCTTCTCGCAAAGCGCCTGCTTTATAGCCATTTCTGTTGGCCCTGTTTTCATACTTAATATTCAAGCCTTCATTTTGCCATATCCTGCACTCTGCCTTTACATTTTCCTGCATTTGAACATCAGATTACACATTCATTTCCAACAAGTATAGTTCCGGAATTAATTTGATTGAGATAAAAATACTACCATTATTGTTTTATTGGTCGAATCGTCAAGAACTTGAACGATGAGCCGGTCTCTTGGCCATGAAAGTGTACAAGCAGCTCCAATTGAGAGCTTGTAGACCTGGACAAAAGGATATGAAGATAGATCTTAATAAAACTCAGAGAGTTTGGTACCAGACACTCATTCCGCTGATATACGGTTTTTAAGTCCTAGGATTGAGGGCCTTAGTCCGATCTTCTAAATTAGATCTAGTATATGTGTATGTATGCTGAAACTGAATATCGCAGTGCAAGATATACTTAAACTGATTAAGTGCCCATGCCTAGCATGTAATATGTAAAATGTTTTGATTGTCATCCTTCTTGAGATATATACTGATGATTTTATGTTAAACCAATTACTCAAATGAAGGTTTTTAATATAAAAGCTGTGTTCGCCATGGTCGTGTGAAATAAATAATCTGTATGAATTATACATTGTTTATTGATTATTTGTTCTATCGGTTACACAATTTTTTCTTGTATGCAATACAATAAATAATGATTTATACATGTTTATAATAGTTACAAGAAGTCTACAGGTAAAGTTATAATTTTACCTCACTTTCGTTGTACATTGGTATTTGGATTAAGACTTTCGGATAGCTTCGATCCCGCTTCATCTTTTCTCGCACGGTGTCTAGCTTGTATTGTGTGTATCGTTTTTTCCCCGATGCTTTTACATACAATATTACGACGGTCATGTAGAGTCGTTCAATAAATAGCATAATGGACATAAGCACACATGCAGCAAGTGCAACATATAATAATGGCACAATTAGCAACGCTCGTAGTTCCTTCCAAACATCACTAAGGCTCACTATTATCTTAGACTCTTGAAAGATTGAAATTCTCATAGTTTCTGAGATGTGATGTGGGGAAAAAATTAGAAGTGCAGAGCTAGCAAAGAAAGTAGGTGAAAAAAATCAAGGTCCGAGCTTATAAAGAAATTAAGGCAGGCAACGCTTTTTATAGATGAGGAAAAAGGATAACTATGGAGTTCATCAGATGGCTATGCTTTATATATGAAAGCTTTACGGTAAAGATGAGGACAGCTGGGCTTCGGGTGGAAGTATACTACAAGAGGAGTGAACGACTGAAATTGAAGTCTTTGCTGGCAAGGACACTTGGAGGACATGCAAGTAATGATATCGCAAAGTTGTAACATGCAACTCGGAATTTTGGCATTTACGGCGGGCAATAAAAGGAAGTCGTAATATTGTTGATCTAAGGTATTTCTATTATTGTTTATTTCCATCTTACTGTTTGTATTATTGCAATAAAGTATATCTACATTTTTTTTATGAAAATTATAAGGAAAGTAGATAGGAGTTACATACTTGCACAAAATTATTTTGATATTTAAGTAAACAGAATAAAATACAAGATATGACGCATCATTGAGTCATAAACAATCAAATAATAGAATTAAATTTAGAATTAAATACATCTAAAGTGATTTTATACATTTTTTTACGACCGAGTAATTAATAATAAGATACAAATATGAAATATAGTATATGAAGTGTTATGACATATACAATATTCTATTATAAATATCTCTCATTATAATAGTTTTTTTACTCTTTATATCATTAAAAATTCAATTGTTTAATGTTCACCCAAACTTTTGAAACATAACTTAAAGAAGCTAATTAGCAAATTATAATTGATGAATATTCATATTTATAACAAGTAATAACTTATGTTTGTTTTTGTTTTTTCTTATATGTTTAATAAACTGAAGGTGAACAATAAAAAGCAATGATGTAAAAACTATTTGTATTATATAATTCATGATTACAAAGGTTACCAAACTATAGACAAACTTTGATAGTAGCTCTTTGTAAAAGCTCAGTTATATTAACTTTGTATATATTTTTAACTCTTGAATATACAAAGTTAGACAATGCTACAATGAATAGTAGAGAGCTTATATATAGCTTCCTATCAACTTAACATTAAGTATAATAAATTGCATAAGTTAATGAATAATATTTCATTTGTTAGTTAACAGCTTCCTTACAGTGCTTATCTTTTTTTTCATATATCATATCTTCCTATTTTTATAGTTGATTCAATGTCATCTTCAAGAGTTTCTTTCCAAGAAATCAACAATTTCCAATATATGGACTGTAAATCTGATATGGATCAATAGAATCTGGTTTAAGCTCTGATGGATAGAGACTTAGATAGAATATTAAATTATGGTATGAAACAAAAAGATAATTTTATTTTATTCCATACATCATCAATTTATGGTTAAAATACATTTTTGAGTTGATAATTTATCTCCTTTTTTCAGAATTTATAATTTGACATGCTAAAGTTTATAACTTACGATATAGAGTCGAAATATGCACACTTTGTCTATCTTGATCAATGTGGATTGTAGTTTTATAAAGGAAAATTAAAAATACTGGAGGTTGAATGTTTAATGTTGGGGTCTTTTTTAACACTTTAAGGTTTTAAAGTGACTGATTACTCAACATGGTATCAGAGCGCTGTCAGCGGATGTCCCTTGGCACCCCAAATATCTCATAATTTATTATGGACACAAAGACAAATTATTGACAAATTATTGCCCAAAGATGGGCGCATGCGCCCATTATCCACTCTTCGACCCAAAAATCAAAAAAGGGGATTTTAAGTGACGGGAAAAGTTGAAATTTAATATATGATTTTGTTGAGGCCTTTGTTAGTCCCTTAACAATATAGTAAGAATTACAGAAGGGGGGTTGAATGGAATTCTTGAACCTTTTTCTTAAAATAAAATTGTTCGAACTCGAATATAAATATAAGTGTATTGATTAGCACAATGCGGAATAAAAACTTAAGTGAACCAAAACACAAGTAATTAAAAACAAGCGTCTTTAAAAATTTTCTGGTGGATTTAAGCAATTCCACCAGAGATATATATTATATCGAGAGAACTCCGTGTGCAAGAATGCTCACAGCTGCTTACAAAAATGAACTACTGAGAATACAGAGAAATGCTAATAATTCTGCTTACAAATGTTTCTTACTTTTTGTATCTCAGATCTTAGTTTCTATTTGCCACTTCTTGGTTTATATATTACCAAGATTACAAAGTCAAAAGACAGGATCATTATAAAAACTATCGGGTCTAATGCTTTGTTACTTTGTTCTCTATTACCCGGTTAATAGGCTTCCTCATTCCATTTGCATACACTTCGACGCATGTGACCAGTTGTCACTGTCAACTGATATTTGAATTCTTTATCCGTTGAGTACATGATCATCCGTCGACTTTATGATCATCCGTTGATGGCTTCATTGATCATCTGTCGACTGCTATATTAAACATCCGTTGATAGTCATTTGATCATCCGTCGATGGCTTTGTTAATCATCCGTCGGTAGCTATTTTGGCACTTGACTTCAATTCATTTATGCAGAATTACAATACATCATCTATGTACATTTAATCAACCTATTCTGCATATCTAGTTAAAGTCAACATGACTTATATGCTACTACAGAATCTATACAAAGGTGTATGCAGAAATGTGCTACAGACTCATTATTACATAAGCTACTCACTCGATGGATAATAAGTCATCATCATCCGTCGGGACTATAATCCTTATCCGTCGAGTGCTACATTATTTCACTAAGTAAAATCTACTTAGGTGTTTTGTTTGTGTAATCATCAAGTACACAACATATGCACAACAGCCTTCCTCTAACACTTTGAGATTTTAAAGTGACCGATTACTCAACAACTTAAGTTCAAATTACTCCTTATTAGCACTGCTTCCTTTCTCTTATTGAGATGGTGATTTGTAAATTATTTTTTTTAATGGTAAAGCTTGTTCAATAGCCTCTTTTCTTTGAGATGCTTTATAACAAAAATGTTACCATGGGCATAATGTATTAGTATGTTATACATTTTAGGTTGTTATGCCTATGATTTACCATTAAAATGTAGATCCGCTACTTTAGGTTTGTTCATTCATCAATACCAAACTTGCAACTTGTCTATATTTATGTACAAAAGGTTGACTATGAAAATGCACATATGGAATGGAGGTGAATATGTGTATTTGACTAACTATATCCAATTTTAAAGCTTACCAAAAAATAGAACCACTGATTGCAGTATAAAAAAATAGTGTGTCAGCTTGCCAAGATATGCTATGCAATGGAGAAACGAAAAAAAGTGAATAAGAACATCAGGACTTTTAGCCTGGTTCGATCCTCAACGCTAATGGTCTACATTCTGATCTCTTACCAAACCGTAACGCTATTGGTTTACGTCTTGGTCCCTTGCCTGGTAAGGTAATATATTATTGATCATTATAAACAACAATTAAAATATACACTAATGTATCTCCCAAACACCCTGTTGCTTATCAAACTTTATAGTTTGTAAGTTGTATACTATCCAAGTACAAACAACAATTACACTATGAGCAATTGAACCCGACAATTCTTCACATGACATTAAAACGGGTCACGGAAATTTAGTATCTTTGTTTGCATTTTGAGTACACGACACAGAAAGGTAGACGACTGAGATATTGTGTCGGTTTTGTGTTTACCCTTTGCGGACACGACACGATACAAGGTACACGAAATAAATATATTTATAATTAAATATATATATTTATATTAAATATATGTAAATATAATATGTATATTTATAATAAATATGTTAGAATATTACATAGCTTTATACTGTTGTAACTATAAATGATTTAAATGTACATATTTCATATAAGTTTGTATGTCTTTACTTAAAAATCCAATATTTACATTTATTGTTTATATTAATATTCAATTTTTCACGAAATACAACACAAAAACGGAGGTACACGAACACGAAAGTACACGAATCCAAAATAAGTCAGTTTTGGGTTTGAAATTCGAGTACAAAATACGAACAAATTGTCAGGTCTATGAGCAATAAAATCGAATAAATTTTTAATAAAGCACCGAGTTGTTTTATTATGTTCTTGTTGTGTGTTCATATGTACCTATAAACACAAAAAATACAAGTATATACAGTGTATATCAGATGGTCCCTGGCTGCCTGGGACGGTTTTCGCAACGGTTTCCCAGCCGTTGGATGGTCCCTCAAACGGCCCTGATTTTTAAAAAATTTCCCCCGTACTGCGGTATAATAGCACAGTACACGCAAATTACTTTTTTACCCCTCCCCCGTACAGCGGTATCCTGTCTTTTTTCTTCAACCCCCGTTGATTGTTTTAACTGAAATTCTTATTGGATTTTGGCAATACAACTAGTTTGGAACACAAGTACATAGAGTATCAAGGTGGTGTGATGGAAGCTAGATGAGAGTAGTATAGCTCTTGTACTAACTTAAGGGAATTTTAGTTTAAGGAGTATTTTAAAAATTAAAAACATTCAAGTTTGTTATTTTAACAGTAATATTGGATTATTGGAAAAGGGTGTAAAATAAAGATGATTTAATGTGGGTGAGCAGATTTTCCTAGTTTATTGTATTTTTAATCATTAGATATCTTTGTTCTTGATAGTTCTTGATAAAGATTCATTTTGTTGGACAAACAGTTTCTAAGTCCAATATTAATGGAGGTCCATCTAATTTTGTGGTTTTCTTCAATAGAATTTCGTCCGGAGTTAATATTTTTATTTATTTGCAAGCTGATGCTTTAATATATGGAGTTGCCATGTTCTTCACTTCACCAGTAGAGTGAACTTTAAATTTATCTTGTTCTAAATTGAGTTTAGGATGATATATTGATACGTAAACTATAGTTTGTGAAAATAGGTGAATGCAAGGAGGGATGATGAGTTCTAGGATGCCAATTAAATTGATGCTTGTACTGCTAAATAAAAGTATTTTGGTAAATTCTTTTTAACGAAAAATACTTTGCGAGGGCTATCTACATATCTATACTTAAGATTAAGTTCTGCACTTTCTCAGTAATCCAGTTCCACATCAAATTGCCTTCTGTGTTATTCTGTTTATTCCCATCTTTTAAAAAAGATGTTGCCTCCTTTGTGAATTCTCATTTTTTAAGTATGTTCATACCTTATCTATTTTTTTGCACTTTGCAGTATGTTTCTGACTTTCACAATTTGTATAAAAACTTGAATTATGTAGTCATACATTTTAATATATATGCCAAACATGATCTGAAGTTTTATGCTTACCCATTCTTTAACTTGACAAATGTCATTGTAATTCCAATATTCTTCCTTCCAACTTGCCAAGAATTGTTAGCTATTTTATTGCGGAAAATGTGAAGTTATATACATAAGCTATATAATTCAAAAGGGAAGATGTGGCTATAAATAATGCTGCAAACGTTGGGGCCTGGAATGCATCTATTATGAGAGAAGTAGGGGGTTGTGGTTTCTGATTTCTGAAATGTAGCGCTCAGTGTTACTTTGACTGAAAGCTCCCCCTCCCCTTTTTTCCTGCTAAATCGGAATCTCCCATTTTGTTCTATTTTATATAGGAATATCCTCCACCTGGGTCCTGGGGTGAAGGCATCTACGGAGCAGACAGAAACTGAGAGCAAGACAAGAACTCTAGCTGAAAATGGTTGGATCTTGTAAGGTTCTTGACTCAAACTAAAATACTCTGTCCTTGTCTATCTCTGTGGGATCTCACTCTGTGTGCGAACGTGCATTTTTGAGATAATTTGGCTGAATTTTTGTCGCTATATATCAAACTCTTGTATGTGGTGTAGGATGCCTTAACTGACAAATCTTTTGCTAATATATCAAACTCTAAAATTGGATGAACACCATTACACCAATGTATGTTCCAACTGACAAATCTTTGTTATATGTCATACCTTAAAATTGGCTATTTGATGCTTCTTAGAAGATTAATGTTTCCCCTAGTTTCTACTGACTGTAATTTTGTATGTGCAGAAACGTCACTTCAACTCGTCAAGAATAATGCTATCAGGAAATTTCTCGATGGTGAGCAAGTGGGAGATAACGGAAGTAACTCATTAAGTAAATTTCTTGTATTAGTTTGAAGTCTGCTATCTTTTTCCGGACCAGATAATCTTCTTCTGAGTTGTGACGCTCAACTGCCTGGCATAATTCGATAGGAGGTGTTCCGCGGTTTCATGCATGAGTACTATGACTTCTGAGTCCTTCAGTTCAAAAAACTAAAATCGCAAGATTTCCATTAGTGGTACTGTTGTGTTATATGTCTAGCACATAATTCAAATCAGCCTTTCAAGGACCTCGTTCACTAGTGTTATAAAAAGCGCATTAAACGGACGTTTAAGCGGGGTCTTAAGCGGAATCAGAGATAAAAGCACTTTGATTAATGCAAAATCGGATATTTAAACGTTTAATAAAGTTTAAGCAGAATTAAGTGAATTTTGACCAATTAACCGGTTTTTGACCAATTAAAAGGGGGATTAAAAATAATTAGAGAAAAATAAATCTTATTTTAAAAAAAGGTATAATTTGATATTTTTAAATGTTACTTGTATTTTTTTAAGTTGATTATCTTTTTCTGAATGATTATTTTATTGATTTATTATAATGCGCGAATGTTATTTTTTTATTCAAAAATTATTCATTATTTTTAATATATACATATTTTTTATTTATTTATAATCCGATTAAGAGTCCGTTTTTAAAACCAATTAAGCGTCCGCTTTAGCGTTTAAGCGCTAGAAGGTGACCTCACTATTTAGGTCCGATTTGCGTTTTTTTACAACAGTGCTTGTAACTTGTGAAGGAGGCTGATCAATTCGTTGCACTGTATTATCAATCCTTCAATTAATCAAAGTGTTTGAATCACAAAAAAAATTGTCACAAAAACTTATGTTTGAAAGAAAATTTAATCTCTAGCGAAAGCATAGACAATATTATTATATATAATTGATTTGTAAAATGTTATTGCTCATAATTAAAGTTAATTTAATAGAAAAAAGGTAAAGTGTATAACTTGGAATATCAATTAAAAGAGAAAATTATTGATTATGCCAATTCAAATATTTTGTTCCGCTTCTCCAAGTTAGTTTTCTTGTCTCTTACTGATAGATTTATGTGGGTGATGTATAAAAATACCCATTTTTTGGGTGTAATGGCTGAAAATACCTATTTTTAAAATACATGACTGAAAATACTGTTTTGGATACGCATTTTGTAATTGGGTAAGTGTATTTGAGAATTGGGTATCTAAGAAAATTACTAAAGATACGCATTTGTAGTTTGGGTATTACCATTGAGATACGCATTTGTCAAATGTGTATCTTAAAAAAAATAAATTGGATACCCATTTGACAAATGCGTATCTAGTACAAAACACGATACCCAAATGACAAATGCGTATCCAAAACGGTATTTTCAGCCATCCACTTCTAGAATGAGTATTTTCAGCCATTTGCACCAAAAATTGTTATTTTTAACATTTTTTCAATTTATGTTAGTATATATAAGGTTGTTGTTTGTTAAGGGTTGGGCGTTGGGTGTCGAAAAATACATCTTTTGTTCAAAATAATAATTAAATATTATAATATATCGTGCCATTTGATTTAATCCATTTTATAACAAGTATTACTAATATATATAAAATTTTATTAGATTGAAAAATACTCATTTTAGGAACATAACATACACGGTATCACATTATTATTAAAATAATGATTAGAATCATTAACGAAAAAAATTTGAAACCGATTTGAATGACGATTTTAGTACAAGTTTTTCTTCGAATTTTTAAAAAAAACGGAATACCAATAATTAGTTTTTACAATATGTAAATTATTTTTATGTGATCAGTTGAGTAAAATTAGATATGAACTTTCGTTAGTGCTACTACGACTATAATATATTTATTAAATAATTATAATTTTTGAATTGTAATCATCTCATATATTGTTATTATATAATATAATATGAGGGATTAAGTATATTATAATGACACATATGAGTTTTGAAAATATTAATATACATTATTTAGTATACTAATCATGTTTTTGGATCAAAAATTTCGATTAAACTGTCGCTAACAACAATCTTTAATTAAATTGTGACACGTGTGATTGATTAATAAAAAAAATGAAACGGCCTTATCATGATATTTGCAAAAAAAATAAAAATTTATTTGATTATGCCTGCGGGCTACCAGGCTAGTTGATACTCCTTCCGTCCTTTTGATTTGTTATCAAAATGATTGGACACGGAGATTAAGAAATATGTATAAAATAGTGGAAAAAAGAAAGAAAAGTGGGTAAAGTGGCGGGATCCATTGATTTTTAATTTAAAAGAGAGATAGTTGAGGTAAAAGTAGTGTGAAAAGGAAGAAAAAGTGGGAAAATAGAGGGATCCCTTGACTATTTTTGATAAGTTTTTTAAATGTAAAGAAGTGAATGAGACATCCAAAAAAAGAAAATATAAAGAATTGAAAAAGACAGAAGAAGTATATATTACTGAAAATTTGGTTATCCGTTTAGTTAATCCATTTTGCGTACTTTCTTTTTGTATTTTGGGTACTTTGATCAGTGGGTAGACAAGTGAATTTAATTTTTATTTTTTATTCAATTAAAATGTATTTTTGAACCAAACATACACATCTCATCTCGTTAGTACAAAGTAGAAACACAAACACAACAGTTACTCTATGCTATCCTGTTGCTAAAATGTTAAAACAAAGTAACAAACAAATCTTATATGGAAAATTAATTTTAAATACAACACACAACTCTTACATGATATAAAAACACAAATCTTATCGATTCTAAACAAAAATATTAAAGACAAATATATTCACCAAACATAAATAATATTATGGGGTAAGTTTCGTTTCGACTTTTTTCAATTTAAGTGATTAGATTTTTTTTTTGTTTGAAGTGAGTGTTAATTCTTGCGTATATATTATATTATTTTTTTTCACTTTTTACGTATTTTTGACACGTACACACAAGTCTGGGGTCTTTCGGGAAACAATCTTTTCATTCGAGGGGAAGGCTGCGTACATCTTACCCCTACTTTAAGTGGGATATATTTGTTTGGTTTATAAATAATACCATTTTCACCCCCAAAATAGAAGTCCCTTTTTCTTTTTACACGTGTACTAAGATGAATAAAAAATGATATCTCCATAAATCATTTCTGAATAAAAATACAAATATTAAATTTTAATTTAAGAAAAAAATTAAATAAAAATATGTCGAGATATAACGTTCTGAAATTATGGTACAGGGTATAAAAACTAGAAATTATATATATCCCTTTTCTTGGTGCCCAAGTTTATAAGGTACTTGCTCTCTTTTCCTAACCTTTGTCGGACAGATGACAGCCTGGCTATCACACTATATAACACACACTCTCATTCTCCCAGAAGCTCTCAATTGAAGTTTTCTGAATTACTAAAAGCTTATGGCCAAGATTGTGAAACGTCGTGGATCACAATTAGAAGTTCGAGTTCTAAAAACCCGTCATTGTGAGGTTCTCGGTCCCTGCCCTGTGAATTGCAAGTCGTCCAATGCCCTCCGCATCTCCTTCATGGCTCATACTCGTAAGCGCTATGTCGATTCATCGTCGACTTTTCTCGGAGCTGAGCAAGAAACTATTGCACAAAAGACTATATGTGTCGATAAACGTGTGTTTTTCAAACGCTACAATAAACTTGATGATTATATTAGTATTTCATTCGTTCTTGAGTCTTTGAACGTTATGGCGTATTTGCATGATGATATCGCTGCACAGATAATGTCGATCGGAGAGAGAAAATATAAGGATGGCAAGAAGGTGAAGAGGAAGAATTTTAATGGTTTGCATGTGAATTTGACTTGGATTAAGACGTTTGTCAGTGACCGAGAGTCTGTTGAAGATTTGTTCGAGGCGGCGATGGATGAGTATGGTATGGAGCCTAATAACAAAGGGGTGCACTTTGTACTTTGATAACAAAGTGTAATTTGATTGAAATTGGTTTTAGTTAAGGAATATGAGGTTCTATTTTAAGTTGTAAAATTTCTAGTAATTTCTGCATAATTAGTAAATTTGATGTAGAAGAGTTTGTAATTTTGTTATGAGAATGTATGATTAATTTTGTAAAGTTTCACCCAGTATTCAATGTGATCTTCAATGTTTTGTGTTACAAAAAGTTTGCTTATAATTTATGCCAACATAAAACCTAATCAAGAACGGTAAGACAGATATTCTGTAAATATAGATATTGGTTCTTGCTTTCATTATCATTGACAATATGGAAGATCTGTCTAATTATCCTTCGTTTTTGACTCTTTAGGATTTGAAAGTGTCTTTTACAAGTACATATGCAGAAGGAAATAAATCGCATTATAATGTTAATAATAGTACACTGGAGTTCCAGCCTAATCAGTCAGTAACTTGAATTCAAGAAATTTAGCATTCATATCGATTATTTGTTGGATTTAATCTAAATTTTAATAAGATTTATATAAATATGCATTTGATTTAATTTAGAAACCTGTGGAGTAGTGCTCAAGGTAGTTACTTGATTGCAGCTAATCAGAGATTTGATTAGCATAATAGTTTATTTTCTTCCTAGTTTCTAGCCACTTCATTTGCAAGTTTTCTCCTTTATATTGTAATGTTTTGCTGGAATAAAAAGTGTGAGTTCAGAGCATCTCCTTTGGTTTATTCAGTTTGCGAATATATTAGATTATCCTACAAATCTGGTATGAGAGCACAAGTCCAATAGTTGATGCCCAAGTATATGCCCAGGGCAACAACAATGGATCCAGGGAAGAACAAAGAAGGAGCCGTCATCCTGAGCTATCCCATGCTATCGAGAACGAACTATACGGCATGGGCTTTAAAGATGAAAGTGTATATGCAAGCCTATGGTGTTTGGGATGCAGTGGTGCCCACAGATCCTAAGGCAGCAATCGATGTTAAGACATACAAGATTTCTATGACAGTGATCTATCAAAGTATTCCCGAAGATATTCTCTTGTCAGTTGCAGAGAAGAAGACTGCAAAAGATGTTTGGGAGGGAATAAATGTGATGTGCCAGGGGGCAGAGCGAGTGAAGAATGCAAAAATTAAAACACTCAAAACTGAATTTGAGTCCATGAACATGAATGACTCAGACTCATTGGATAACTTCTACTTGAAGATCACAGCACTGGTAACAAATATACGCGCACTCGGGGAAGTTGTATCGGAGGCGTATGTAGTTAAGAAACTATTGAGAGCCGTACCCCCAAAATTCTTACAAATAACATCCACGATTGAGCAGTTCGGTAACTTGGACACAATGACAGTTGAAGAGACGATGGGATCATTGAAGGCCCATGAAGAGAGGCTACGAGGACAAGTCGAAGGAAGTGGTAGCCAGCAACTACTTCTTACCGAGGAAGAGTGGTTGAAGAGAGATAGGGAAGAGGGAAAACTATTACTCACTAGAGACGAGTGGATCAAACGCTCGAGCAAGAGTGAAACAAAATAGAGAACTCGAGGCAAAGATATCGGTCGAGTTGGGCGTGACAAAAGTAGAATAAGATGTTTTAATTGCAACATTCTAGGACATTACGTTGCTGAATGCAGGAGGCCAAGGCGTGACAGAGAAAACAAAGAAGAGGTGAACATTGTACGAATTCCAGATGATGAGCCAGCACTACTACTGACTGAATGTGAGGGGAAGACCGAGATATGGTGTTGGTTAATGAAGAAAGAGTAGCACCAAAGCTGAGTAAAGCAGGGAGCGAAAAAAGGTGGAATGTAATTTGTGGTATCTAGATAATGGTGCAAGCAACCATATGACTGGGCAGCGCTCAAAGTTTAAAGAATTGGATGAAAAAATAACAGGAAAAGTCAAGTTTGGTGATGGCTCAGTAGTTCATATAAAAGGAAAAGGCTGAATAGTATTCAAATGCAAGACAAGAGAAGAACGAATTTTACGAGAGGTATACTATATTCCTTCACTTTGCAATAATATAATTAGCCTCGGTCAATTATCGGAAGAAGGAAATAAGGTTACTCTCAACGGTGATCTATTGTGGGTGCATGACAAATGGGGAAGTTATTGATGAAAGTGAAAAGGTCGTTGAATAGGCTGTACAAAATCATTCTTGTACACAGTGAACCTCAGTGTATGTTGTCAAAGGCGGATGAAAATACATGGTTGTGGCACTCTCGTCTGGGACACGTAAATTTCAAGGCAATGTTGTTAATGGATTCTACAAAGATGGTGCATGGTCTACCAAAACTGACACACCCGAAAGCAGTGTGTACGGGGTGTTTAATGGCAAAATAAACAAGGAAATGCTTCCCTTCTCAATCAAGTTACAGTGCTAAGAGGGTACTCGAATTGGTTCACGGAGATCTATGTGGTCCACTCTCTCCACTTACCCCGTCAGGTAACAGATATATATTTCTTCTAGTTGATGACTATAACAGAGTCATGTAGGCATACTTGTTAAAATCAAAGGATGAAGCATTTCAAATATTTAAAAAATTTCGCGCACAAGTTGAAGATGGCCCCGAAAAGAAAGTTAAAGTTTTCAGAACAGATAGGGGGGGCGAATTTTGCTCAACAGAATTCATGAATTATTGTGATGAAGCAGGCATTGCAAGACAACTTACTGCACCCTACTCGCCACAACAAAATGGCATAGTAGAACGAAGAAATAGAACAATGATTGAAATGACTCGCAGCTTGTTAAAAGAGATGCAACTACCGAATACTTTCTGGGGTGAAGCCATTCGCTACTCGATTTACATATTAAATCGACTACCCACTCGTGCTGTGTTTGGAATAACCCCGTATGAAGCTTGGTCAGGAGAAAAACCACACATTGGACATATACGGGTATTTGGGTGTTTAGCTCATATGAAGGTGCCAAGCCAGAAAGTGACAAAGCTAGACGATAGAAGCAAACCTGTTATCCATCTCGGAAAAGAACCTGGTACAAAAGCATACAGGTTGTACGATCCAGTTAATCAAACAGTGCATGTTAGTAGAGATGTGATTTTTGAGGAAAGAAAATAATGGTCATGGAAGAAAGATGAGGACGTTCACGGAGAACAGTAGAAGACATTCACTATTTTTGGGACAGGAGAGAATTTGATGGAAGAAAATGTTGATATACCGCTTGATACAGAAACTGATAATGAGTCAATACGCTCTTCGAGCTCATCCGTATCTAGTGCAGACTCTGAAACAGGCAGCGAACCACCTCAAAATTTCAGATCATTGAGTGAAATTTATGCCAACACCGAAGAGGTTGAACTCGAAGATGATGAACTATTCTTCATGGGGATCGATGAACCTGTGAGTTATAGGCAGGCTGTGAAACATCATCAATGGAAAGAAGCTATGAAGAAGGAGATGGATGCAGTAGAGAAAAACGGCACATGGAAACTCACTAAGTTACCACCTGGAAAAAGGGTTATCGATTTGAAATGGATATTCAAAATTAAGAGAGACACAAATGGGGAGGTCTTGAAGTATAAAGCAAGAATTGTGGCCAAGGGGTATGTACAAAAGTAGGGAGTAGATTTCGAAGAGATCTTTGCACCAGTCACGCGACTTGAGACTGTGAGATTGTTGCTTGCTTTTGCTGCAAGTAAGAGCTGGGAAGTTCATCATTTGGACGTGAAAACTGCATTTTTGAACGGAGAAATTCAAGAAGAAGTCTATGTATCTCAACCTGAAGGTTTCTTCCAGAAAGGAAAAGAGCATTTAGTGTACAGATTAGTAAAAACATTGTATGGCCTGAGGCAGACACCTCGGGCGTGGTACGCAAAATTGAGCAAGTGTCTTGAGGAGTTGGGTTTCGAGAGGTGCCCGTATAAGCATGTCGTCTACATTAGAAGATCCAGAGGAGAAATCCTGATCATTGGAGTATATGTCGATGACTTGCTCATAACAGGAACAAGTTTTGCCATAATTAATGAATTTAAAGAACAGATGAGCAAGAAGTTTGAGATGTCTGATTTGGGAAAACTCTAACATTACTTGGGGATAGAGGTTAAACAAAGAGCTAAATATATCGAACTCAAACAATCAGCATATGCTAAAAAGATCTTGGAAAAGGCAGGGATGGGTAGTTGTAATCCAATAAAATACCCAATGGACCCCAAATAGATTATCAACAAAGATGAAGGTGGTGTAATGGTGGACACAACTCAGTTTAAAAGTTTAGTTGGAGGACTGCGTTATTTAGTTCACACAAGGCCAGACATCGCATTCTCGGTTGGCATAGTAAACAGATTTATGGAGAAGCCTACTACAGTGCACCTTAATGCAGCAAAGCGTATACTAAGGTACATCAAAGGGACGTTGAACTTTGGTCTTGTTTACTCGACGAGCAGCGGAAATAATGTGTTAACTGGGTACTCGAATAGCGATTTAGCTGGACAAATTGAAGACAGGAAAAACACGGGTAGTATGGTTTTCTACTTAAATGAAAGTCTGATAAAATGGGTATCCCAAAAGCAGAGGTGCGTGGCATTATCATCTTGTGAAGCTGAATTTATGGCAGCAACCGCAACCGCGTGTCAGGTAATTTGGTTAAGTAATCTACTCTCTCAAATAACATGTGAGGATATTGGTCCAGTGGTGCTTCATATTGACAACAAATCAGCTATTGATTTGGCCAAAAACCCTGTATTCCACAAAAGGAGCAAACATGTTGACATTCGCTATCATTTTACACGTGAGTGTGTTGAGAAGGGGGAGATCATCGTGAAATATGTTAGCACAGATACGCAACGAGCAGATACATTGACGAAGGCACTAACTGTGGTCAAGTTTGAGAAAATGCGCAGGCTACTCGGAATAAAGGATCTACATGGATAAGTTTAGATTACGGGGGAATTTTTTGGGTTTAATCTAAACTTTATAAGATTTATTTAAATATGCATTTGATTTAATTTAAAAATATGTGGAGTAGTGCTCAAGGTAGTTACTTGATTGCAGCTAATCAGAGATTTGATTAGCAGAATATTTTATTTTCTTCCTAGTTTCTAGCCACTTTATTTGCAAGTTTTCTCCTTTATATTGTAATGTTTTGCTGGAATAAAAAGTGTGAGTTCAGAGCATCTCCTTTGGTTTATTCAGTTTGCGAATATATTAGATTGTCCTACATTATTCTCCGCAATCTAGTCCTCCATTGACTTGTCAAACTATAACAAGATCTTTTTGCCAGAGACAGCACTACGAGGGACACTGTCATCTCCGTGTCGCCCTAGAAACTTAGAGAGCTGAACAGGACCTGTGCTACTTGTCTCCCGCTTGTTCTATAGATTGCTCACATTGACAGGATAAAACCCGCAGCTTGTATCCCAAATCAAGCACCGGGTCATTATGTTACAGACCGCAGCTTTAATTTCAAAGACATTCCATAAAAGGAAGATTTTACTTCTTGTTTTTCATTAACATGTTGTGGAGAACACATTCAGATAATTACTTAAATTTAGACCCAATAAAAGATTAAATTGTGAGTCTCTGAATGCGAGTGATCTTTTAATTGTACAGTTGCACTCAACCTTTGTATATGTGAGGATATCTAAATGGATTGCCAGTGTTCGTGTTCTTGAGGGATCGTAAAGGCAGACCGATTTCACAGATGGACTGTCTTTGCTTTATCGAGGTTATCGTCTCATGTACTCTTACAGCCAAGCATATCAGGTGTTAAAATTAAACGCTTCGCATTATTGGTATCAAATTTCCCTCTGCCGTGATTGAGATGACCGGTACAAATATGCTAAATCGCATTATATGTATCAAGTAATTAAAAGTGTGTGTCTGCTAGCTACCTGCCTTTTCTTTGCCTCAAGTCTTTGTTTAACTGCCTGCTCTAAACTCATGAGATAACAGTTTTAATCATCATATATGTTATTAGGCCTACGAGCTACGTGTTCTAAAGTTAGACAGTGTGTTACTTAAGTTTTGTGCACTTTGTGAAGGTTATACTTTAAAGCGGACTGAATTTGCCGACTTTATGTAACCATCTTGGTCTCAGAGAATTAGTGAAACCATATAGACTTCTGATGCACCTACAACTCGGTGAAACTAAGGATTCGGCTTCGAATTCAGATTTTTATTTTTTTTATCGTAGGTAACCCGCAACCGCTATCCTTCGGGTGCACAATGGGTAAATCCTACGGGTTCACGTAATAGCCTGCAAACCACGTGAACCAAGGTAAACCGTATTTAAGCGACAGGCTCTGACTCAAGAGACATAATCATAAATTCTCCTCCTGTGGGATTCGAACCTGTGACCAAGAGGACATTTTATCCCCTTTTTAACCAGTTGTGCCAACCCTTGCGGGCATAATTTTTTTTTTTTGCTCATGCCTAATTGGTAAGTTGTTCTGCGCTCCACCGATGCTTGATGAATGCTTCCACGACCTATGAATTCAGGAGATGATGCATCTCTCAGAAATGCTACACAAGTGTTTTTCTACAAATAAATCAAGAAAATTTATAGGCCCTCTTGCATCCTTTTTGTGGTTTAACAATAACTAAAGGTGTCCCCGTTAGTTTAAGTTTAGAGTGTGATTTTAGGGGTTTACTATCCCAAGATCACAAATTGGTTTAGAGTCTGATTTTAGGGGTGTATCATTCCAACAAGATCACACATTCGAACGTGGGAAAACTGGTCCTGACACTGGATTAATAAAAAGAATTACTTTATACATTACATTTCAAATAACATAATTTAAATTGTCATTTCCTCGTCTCTTGTTTCTAATTCTATCTAGTTTTACATTTGCAATTCAAACTACTTCTTTCCTTATTCAAACATGTTATTCGGTTAAATTCATAATTTCAAATAAAAATTAATTCGAACGACATCATAAATATTTTAAGTAATATATACATTTAAACATTTACAAATATTTCTTCAATTTTTTTATAATGTGTCAATATATACACAAATTAAATACTAAATTTTATAAATTTAATTTATTATTTTTTAATTGAATTATTATTTTTAATCATGAAAGACCCGACATTCCCAATATCTACGCAAATCAAATTGAGTTTAAATTATAAATTCAAAATAATACTAAATTCTCCAAAAATCTTACTCAAATATTTTATCAAATGATATCTCAAATATCTGACATATTTTAATTTATAAACGCATATTTATTTACACGGAATTCCATAATATTTAAAAAAAAGTTTTTTTCACATGACACTATAATATTTGGAAAATTTTGGAGTGACAAATCGACATTAGAAAATTTTTGGGGAAAAAAGGTCGGGTAACACAGCATTTCTAGAAAATTTTACACCAAGATTAAACTTGAACAAAATGTACATTTGAAACTTGCCAAAACCCTCTAACAGTAAAAAAACGTGTCAATCACCTACTCAACCTAAACCAACGTGTCAAACGCCGTCCGGTCAAAATCTAACGGCAATGACAAATCACGTTTTAAAACTCCACATCTCCGTCAAATTCATCACCGCCAACATCGTAAATCGCACCACCGGCGATTTAATCGCCACCGCCTCCACCGTCGAGCACTGCATCAAAAATTCATTCGACTGCGGCCGATTCTCCAATCCCAAGGCAGCAGCCGCCGTCGGAGAAGTTCTCGCTAAGCGTTTCAAGCTCGCGAGCTTCTCCGGCGGCGGCGACGTGGCGGCACGTGCGATTTACGCGGATGTTAATCGAGAGATCGAGAAGAAAGGATCGGAGAAGAGTCAGATGATCTGGAGTGTTGTTAATGCGCTTAAGAGTGATGGATTGAAAATTGTTTTGACTGATGAGAGTTGATATTGACCGTCCGTTTGATGATGTGTTTGATTCTCGATGTAAGTTAAGTTATCTGCCTGTTTGTATCTTTTGTAAACTGATATTTCGTTTCGAATACACTGATTTAATCTGCCTGTTTGTAATTATTATAATTTGTATTATCTGGACTGTTAGTTTGATGATAAGTATGAATCTCAATGTTAGTTGCTTAATAAGTTGCGTTCTCTGCTTGATGAACTGATTTTTTGTTTCGGAAATGTTGATGCTGATCCGCCTATTTGTAACTATTATTGTTTTTAATTATTAAAATGTATATCTATGTGTACCTCAGTTATCGATACTTGTGGTAATTATTGATACTTATTTAATCAGGCTGATCTGTGCAATTTTGATATAAGAGCATGTTTGTGAATTATGATAGTCAATTATCGATATTTATAGGCTTGATTGTACTTCTATAAATAACTTTGTAATAATTAAGGTGCCGTTTGAACCATGTGAGTTTAATTGAGTCGAGAATGATAAATTGCCTAGATATAAAATCTATTGGTGGGTTAAACTCGCGCATTGAAAGAAATTTGAAAGAAAACAGCTAGATTTTGTGATAAAAGAGATACAAATTGCCTAAATATAGATCGAGTCGTTGCATATCCCTTTTATCGAATTAAATTCATCATCTTTGAGATAAAAAATCCATCAAACAAGATCATGCAAGACATTTCAGTGTCTAGCATCATTATGAGTTCTAATAATTTACTTGTCACTGTTAATTTAACAAATCTAAACTCCCATAAACGTTATTAACATCTAGACTTTTCGTCATTCATCATGGCAACAAATTCTTAACATTTTAATACTTCGCTTTTCGTGGTCTACAATTTTAAATCCACATTGTATATGGCTAAAATTTCACCACTTGCACTCAATCTGTTTATTATATTTTTAGCAACACTGGTCACATGTCTCTTCGTGAATCATATATAGCCTATCTAGTGTCATTTCCTTGTAATTTGTGTTCGAACTTCCGAGTGATGTAGATTCATTTTAGTGGATAATTATACATCATACAGCCTTGCGCTCAGTTCTCTGTCCTACTTATTTTGACTATCGACATCACACATTTTTTCATGAATCTCAATGCCTGTAAGTTGTAACAACATTCTTGTTAAGTGCTAAAAACTTTTGAGTTGCGTTTATCTTAATGAGACACCTATTCTTCAACTCATAACCCCTAAAAACGTCACGATGCGTGACAAGGATGAAGTTAAGGATAATTGAAAAAAAGAAGGAGATATAGATATATGTGGATTAACCGTGAAGTGAAGAATATTTGAAAAAAAGAAGGAAAGATAGATATATGTGGATAAACCGTGAAGTAAAGGATAATTGAAAAAAAGGAGGAAAGATAGATATATGTGTATATACCGTAGAAAACTCACCATCCCTAAGGTAAACCACTACCTGAAAAAAGAATAACTTGTTAGGAGGAACCATTTTTGAATCAATATCAATCAAATATTCTTAAATGACGTAAATACGGCATGCTAATAAAACCGATAGTAATCGATTTATTTCCTTAAAAGTTGCCAAAATATTTTTGTGCATTCTTCATCCAAATTAAAAACTCTCACTTTTGGATGCACAAAATGTTGTAAAGGAATTAATAACTAAAGAGTCTAACGTTACAAAAATCTGTTTGGTTCGACTTGGTTGCTTTCTTGAAATTCGAGTACCCGTCTTATTCTCTGAGTACTCATTTTTAACATCCATATACCCGGTCACTTCATTTTACCATCATTTTACCTTCGAGTGTCCAACACTTGGACATAAACACTCGGACTTGGACAATTATTTTAGGCCAAAATATATTTTTCAAATTGTTGTCAAGTCCGAAACTTGGATACGTATCCACGTTGGACACTTTTACCCAAGTCCGAGTAACATAGCACCGACTCTTATTAATAAACATAGCACCAACTGTTATTAATAGTGGAGTTAAGATCCACTTACAGTATTATTAATAGGCTAAATCGAAAGGGTCTTTTAATAAGGTGGATTTACTCTTCTTTCCACGGCCTAAATAGAATCTAATTGTATTAATAAGCACATAAGTTTTCATGAAGGCGAGTTGATCTGGTCTGCTGATTGCTTGATCCAGCGTTCTAGGTATCATTGGCTGGTTTAGTGGGTCAAGGACAACATTGGGCTGAACCTGCTCCTCTTTTCCGGAATGTCATAATGCACCACATCTAATCTAATCTTATACATTTCTTATAAATATTAAGGATTAGCAGGAATACATTTTATAGTTTTGGATGTAGGAATTGATCCCTTCTACATATCAGTGTATTTTTATCAAGTTAAAAATGGAGTTAGGTGTGCTTAAGTCGAGTTAGAGATAGAGTTTGCTTCATCAGAATCTTTAAGAAATATGCATGATCTCTACATGTGTTCTAACCTTACTAAGTAAAAAAAGCAACTATAAATATATATCCTGTTAAAATTTTTGTAGTTTTTGTATGCCAAGCAAAATGGAAAGGATTTTGTAAAATCCTGACTGACTACCCGATTGACTACCTACACAATTTCTTAAAGACCTTAGATTTTGCTAGAGTACGACGAAAATTTTAAAGACTTCTTACAATCTCTATAGGTTACCACTAAATTTTTGCAACTTTTAAAATCATAACTAATACCTCTTAATTTGCTAAATTTTGAGGAAAAAAATATGTTAAAATACACCTCCGGAGAGATGAACATTAGTAAATGATTTTAAGTATTGGGTGGATTTTTAAATGAAGCAGTACAAATAGACATGGTGGACAATGAAGGTATTCAAGTGAAGGATTCTGGACATAATAAAAAAATGTATGCTTTTCTTTAATTGCAGCCTTATACTAGGTTTGATATGATCTACTTCGCTATGCTAATCTAACAAAAGTTGATTGTGAAACAACCCTAATACCTGTTCTTCCTTGGATGGTAAATAGTTTATGCACTCTTTTTTATTGGGTATATGGAGAATAAATAAATACAATTTTATGCTTGACAAAAAAAACTACGATTTTATGGATGTAGGTTAAACAGTTAAACCTTTTTAGAACAACAGTTGTTTTGAGCAACTAATAATAAATATATTTGAAAGTTGACTACTGACCGTTCTCTATCACATACATACTACTGAGTTAAAAGTCCAATTATTTATGATGTATCTACACTCTTAATAAAACTCTTTTGAAATACACATACAAAATATTTATTATTAGGCAGATATAGGCATAGCCATCCATACAGTAGCTGCATATGACCTCAGTGTCTTGCCCATTTACTTTATCCTCTTGCAAAATGAGAAATCCCTTTTCCTCGATTATACAAATTCACATATACCAAGATAGCCAAGGCTTGACTTAGATTCCCATAACATATTGCAAACTAATTTTTTTTGGGCAATAATTTCATAAAAAGATTATCATCGACGTGTCCTGATAATGTGCTAATGTGCTACTGTCTTCTGCTTTCACATTTTCAGGTGTTCACTGCATATTGGGGGAGAAGGTGCCAACAAACCCAAATGCTATCGTTAAGAACGCCCCATATTGCAAAAACAAATATGAAACATGTTATCATGTCATGTGCTTAATAGTCCAATTATTGCTCTATTAGTGTGGCGACGGGAAATGGCATTTAAAGAGAATAGAATACAAGATAATGTTATTTACCTTTTTTGTTTGGCAAGAAGATTCATATTATATATGCATTCCTCTTTGTTAGAAAGATCGTTGCACATGGGTTACCTTCTTTTCTTTTACTTCTACCGTGTGGTTATTTTAGCATGTGTTTTGGTCATGAAGTCCATATCCCGAAGGCATTAGCCATATACTTCTTAGCAATCACCACCCTTCTATGGTGACACTCGCAGCTAGTCAAATAATATTTGAATTTGTACTATCTGGGAGTGCCACCTTAGAAGGTGGTGATTGCTGGAAAATACATGGCTAATGCCTTGGGAAGATGGACTTCATGAGCCAACAGGCATACTAAAATAACCACACAGTAAAAGAAGGTACCCAATGTGCAATGATCTTCCAAACAAAGAAGAATGCGTAGATGAGGTGAATCTTCTTCCAAACAATACAAGGTAACTGTAATTTTCTTTTAAAGGTAAATCATAAATTTTGTAAAAAGCACACATGTAAAAGGTTAAATATATATAATTCACACAATTAGTGACATTTGTCGACTAAATCTCACATTTTATTTCAGACTTTAACGAATAATATTTATAGTTTCTGAGATCTGTTGTGGGGTAAAAAAACTGAAGTGCAGGGCGAACAAAGAAAGTATTGTGGGAAAAAAGAGGTGCCGAACTTACAAAAAAATAAGAAAGGTGAGGCTTTTTGTATACAAGGGAAACGGATAACTACAGAGTGCATCAGATGGATGTTGTGCTTGCTATTAAGTAGTATATGCTTATAAAGGAAACCTTCAAGGTAAAGAGATGAGAATAGTTGGAATTCAGGAGGAAGTATTCAACAAGAGTATACGACTAAAATTGAATTCTTCGCTAGCAAGGACATGTGGGCGTGTAAGTAATGATGCTCCAATGTAGCAACACTAGTTGTAATTCTGGCATTTACCTTCGAGAATACGAGGAAGTCACAAAGTGTTGATTTGAGGTATTGCTCTTGCTACATATCTCCATCTTAGTATATGCATTACTGCAGTAAAGTTATTTTTTTACCCTTTCTGATGGTTATATTTACATACTTGCACAGAACTGGTGTTGATGCATACTTAAACAGAATAAAGTACAAGATATGGCGGATCTTTAGGTCATAAATGATCAACTTATTGAATAAAATGTATACTTAAATACAGGGAAATAGATACTAAGACATCTGTTCAGGACCGAGTAATCAATTTTATAAAAAAGTAAGTAGAATATATGAGATTATGATCTATATATGAAGCATAGTGACATACAAAGTGTTGCTATGATTATTCTGCCATTATAGTCTTGTTTATTTTTATTTTTATAGTCTTGATTCCGGTAGGTAAATACCGGTGGCTAATCTTTGTTTCTTTTCTATCAGAATCCTAATAGCTTTTATAACACAAACAAGATATATATGATGTTGCAGCTTACACTATGGGTCTCAGAATATATATGCACGCGTGTTTGTTAGGGTCAGGGAGTCCACCTTGTTATGAAAATTATGTGAGTCAAGAGTATACATCCTGCAGGTGAATTTGCGAGCGAGTATATTGGATAAGGAGTTAATTCTAAAATCGTTTTATCTATTTGTGTATTTCTGGAGTAATGTATTTCATATAATAATATACATAGATCTTAGTTTATTTAGCATGTTATATAATAATATTAAAATCAGTATAATTTTCTTTTATTGCATGTTTTTTAACGTTTAAATTAAAATTTCATTTGCACTTTTATAGCAATAATGAATTAATGACATTATGAACCTTTTGAATTTTTTTTTGCTTAGAAGTCAGGATTTGTCCCCCTCCCCCTGAACCAAATTCCCGTCTCCGCCCCTGATGATACATATATATACTATAATTTGTGAAAAAAGAAGATTGCAGTGTGATTTGATTAAGAGGGATAATGAGTTCCATGATGCCAATTGGCTTTTTTGCTTTTCGCGCTAATTGGGAGCACTTCTGTAATATCTTGTAACTAGAAGCACTTTGTTAAGATCATATTTACAGTAATTTACTCATCTTATTATAGTTATAATTAAGGGTGCAAAGTGCAAACTATTTTAGTAGATATGTTCCACATTAAGTTGCATTCGGTGTTTTATTTTGGTTTATACCGTGTTACTTCAAGTTGTGGCGTCCTTTGTGAATTCTAGTTTTTTAAGTATGCTAATGTTATTTTGGTTTGCAGTATATTTCTAACTTTCACGATGTACATTCTAGTATATTTGCCAAGAGATCTGAAATAATGGATACCCATATTTATCTTGACAAATGTTATCGCACCTATGTACTTCAATGATGAAAGACGTGTGTAAAAATAATGTTGCAAACAATTGGGGTATAAAATGCCTCTGTTATGAGAAGTGTTACAGTTTCTGAGTTCTGTAATGTAACATTGTATGCTACTTGATTGAAACTCCCTTCTTTTGCTGATTGAAAGCTCCCATTTTTTTAAAGTGGATATATCTTCTCCTGGAGTGAATACGGCTATGGCAATCTAGGCTGAAGAGCAGCTCAAGAAGAGAGCTCTAGTTTTGTAGTCCAAAGGTAATTGATCCTTTTACACTTGTACACTATATTTTATTTGTTGATACCTAATACTCTGTACTGAATATGTTTGGATTTTGTTAAACACCTTTGGTAAGGGGTATTTGTGTGCGCCTTCCCCTAGTTTTCACCGACCTGGACATCAGCTCGTCAAAGAACAAAGATCACAGGAAATTTGTGGACGGTACATGCGTGGGCAAGAAGTGTGCCTTGGTTTAATTTGTTGGGAGTTGTTTCATTCCATGTTTTCGCTCCACCCCACACTTTCTTCCTGTCGCGAGCCGCGGGGGATTTGGCGGTCAATGATATTTGTAAATCGGTGGTTCCTGTTTGGAGAAGAATCTGATGGATACAGGACTTGGGACCCCCAGAATTTGTATGCAAGATGCGCCTGCAGAGTACTACAAACCTAAAATCACTGGATTTTTTTTAGTGGGGGTACCTTCATGCTGTATGTTTCTTTGTTCCTCCAACTGTTTGTGTATGTAGTAAACTCGTCTGCAGTAAGTTTTGATGCACTCTTTTAAGGACCTTGGTTGCTTGGGTTCCAATTCGTTCGTGTCGTATACTTTCGTGTTTCGTGTATTTTAAGGTCAAATACAAAACCGACATCTTTAGGGTTCGTGTACATTCGTGTTCGTGTACTTTTATTTCATGTCATTTCGTGTCGTATTTTTCGTGTAAAATGAATATTAATATTAAACAAATAAATAAAATGCAAGTTTTTAGGTAAAAAATATACGAAATATATTAAAAATATATAACTGTTTGTGTACCTAGTAAATTCGTCTGCAGTAAGTTTTGATGCACTCTTTCAAGGACCTTGGTTGCTTGGGTCCCAATTCATTCGTGTTGTGTACTTTCGTGTTGTGTATTTTGGTGTTTCGTGTATTTTAAGGTCAAATTCAAAACCGACGTCTTTAGGATTCGTGTACATTCGTGTTGGTGTACTTTCGTTTCGTGTCATTTCGTGTCGTATTTTTTGTGTAAAATTGAATTTCTCTTCTATATATAATAGGAGAACAAGGTATAATTTCATGAGATTAAAAAGTCTCATCGAAAAGACTAAATTACCCTTATTTTTAATATTTATATAAAAGATGTGTTTTGTGGAAATCGAACTCAAGTTATTTCATTCAACTATACAATCTCTTACCACTACACCATATTGTCACACGTGTTTTTTATTATACACATAATATGTAAGTGTGCTAAATGAATATTTTATTTAACTTTAAAGACACTTGAATTCCGAAAAAAAAGATAGTTAGTTAAATATTTGTATAGTTAATTTTAAAGAATTAAATTTCAGATATAAAATTAGACATAATACATAAATGGATTATTATCATATTTATTAATCATTTTTTAGTTTGAAAATATATCTCATAGATTTTTAACATATTTTTTATTATAAAAAGTAATTAAAATGTACATGTATAATTTTTAAAAAAAAATTGAAAATATAATCGCTTATATATAAATAATCTATATTGGTATTACATATTTAGATAAATTCGAATTATAATGAGTCAATGCATTTTAGAACTAGACCCATTGTTCAAAAAATACTCAAAATTAAACTACATGACCCGACCGAAAAACATCGTCACATTCTACGTTTAGTAAATTTAAATTACAAGTTCGGCGATAATATCTTACCAATAATATGAATTTTTTTAATATCTTATGTTAATATAAATTAATGTGTTTGAGATCTTTATAGGATCAAATCAATTGATTATTTATATTAAAATTACTAACTTTACTGGTAACGAATAACATTATTATTTTTGGGATCCGTCTCAATTTTAAGAATATTTGAAATTTGAAATGAGATCTCACTAGATTTATTAAAACTACGATGATATATTAAATCGATTTATTTTTCATTTTTCTCTTAAAAAAACTAACTTTTAAAAAAAATTCTTTTAGATCAGCAATATTCATTGATCAAGATAATATTGTACAAATATTTTGAATTATTTCAATATTTTGAATTATTCAAACAAAAGTTATATCTATACTATATTGTAGCAATTGATTCATTGCATTTTATATTGTCTAAGGAAAAAAACATATATTGTTCAATAATTCGAAGGAATTAACCAGTTCAACTAATATTTATAAAAAATTTATCGAACTGAAATTTTTTAATTTTAGAAGAATAGTATAAATGTTATCAAATTATTATACGAAAAAATATTAGAGTTGTAATGGAAGAAACTTAAAAACGGTTTAAATAATGATATAAATACAATTTTTCTTTCGAATTCTTGAAAAAAATCATGAACATAAATAATAAGTCTTAAAACATATAATTCATTTTTATGTTACAACCATGATTGATACTCGGTTGCGTAAAAAATAGATATGGATTGTTTGTCAGTGATAATGTGAATACCATATATGATTTATAGCAATTTATTTATTACATAATTTTAATTTTTGAATAATTATAAATGCATGTTATTTAAGTAATCAATTATCTCACTAGATGTTAATAATGATTATACATGTACATAAATCAGATATTTAGCATATAAATAATTGAAACCATCATAATTTACTAGGGCTGTAAACGAACCGAGCTGTTCGTGAACAGTTCGTGATCGCCTCGTTAAGAGCTCGGTTCGGCTTGACTCATTAAGAGATCGAACTCGAGCTCGATAAAAAAAATGTTCGTTAAGCAAAACGAGCTCGAACCGAGCTTAAGGTTGTCCGACTCGAGCTCGACTCGAGATCGGCTCGAGATCGCTAGCTCGAGATCGGTTCGTTAAAAGTTCGAAAAAACTATATATTTTATAATTTATATTTATTTACATGCTTCAGATTTTTTTAATTAAATTTATAATACACATTTTCCAGTCAAAAACAAGAATGTTTGTAATACTTGGTCAAAAACTGATAGTCTGATACTGATGAAAAACAGAAAAAGTACTTAAAAGTTTCAGAACTTAAAGCCTTCAAAAATTTTACAATTTAAAAAATAAAAACACAAAGTTGTCCAAGTCCAAGGCTTGAACCAGTTGTAGTCTTCATTCTTTAAACTTGAGAGGCCCAAAGCATTCTGATTTCTGCATATCTGGAAGGTGAATCCAAAACATTCTGCAATATTACATAAAACAGAGTTCAAACATGTAACCCTCAACATAATTATTCAGTCAAGCATATTTATTCATAAGTGAAATGGGCTTTTAGCATATCAGTCCAGATTGAGCAGTAAACATTAACTGATTAAGTGAACAAGTTAATTTTATGACTCCATCCTTCCACATTTTATCAAAGCAGGTGAATGATATAATCATTGAAACTAGACAATGCATATAAATTTATGAAATATTCATTAGCAGAATGGTAGTAGCAAAAGATAAGCAACCATTTATAACGAAGGGGTAAATGTATTATACCATGACCAGGGATGACGGAACCTGAGTCCTTGACACCATCATCGCGTTTTATCATAGACTCCAAGAGGTCACCAAAAAGAGATCCAAAATAGTCCAGAAAATCAAAAGCTACAGCACTGCCAAAGAAAATATATAAAATGCAAATATAAAGTCTTTAATGAGAAACAAGTGAAAATATATCAATAATCTGGAATAAAGATGCTTGACTAAAACAAGAAAACCTAGAATAGTAACAATTTAACATCAATAATCTATTAGAATACCCCTCGTTTAACAACCATGTTAATACATAATCATGTCAACTTCTCAATTACTTAACTAACATTAACAATACCCTATTCTTAGATCATAATACACAGTTTGTCGAAGAACTGCTCACTTTATATAGAGGACCTTATTGCCACCTAAATAGACTCAGACCAATTTAACAACATATAGTTTATGTAATCCTGCCACCATAAAGCAGCTTCTGGAAAAATAGTATGAGACATTACAATGTGGATCAATTAGCACTTTAGCATGACCATGGTACAATTCAAGCTTTAAAACTTGACCACATCAAAAATTCTAAATGAGTACTTGCGTAAACTTAAAATAAATATACTCATCAAAAGCACATCAATAATTCTTTAAGTGCCAGTATATGTAGTGAATTATGTTGGAGCTTCAGAGTGCAGCTTCAAAGCTAATGGATCAGAATCACATGATAAATTTCACTATGTATAAATCTCAGCATTTACCTTGTATGTTTGGACAACTGCAAATTATTTAGGACCACTAGACCAGCTGCCTAAAGGGTGCATAAAACTCTTAGCGTGCCTAAAGGGTAATTCATTTACCAGAATATAATGAGAAACGACTTTTCTCATCTCAGAATGATCGTATTTAAAATTTAGAAGTGCTACCTCAGATGACTGTTCGTCGCTCAGCTGGAACTGCAGTTGCGTTTGACGTTTGTCTCCATGTGCAAGAACACACTTATCAACATGCCTATTAAACGACGTTGTGCTCCCCGTTTTACTAAATTTCATTAGATATATGCAGAGCTTGCACACGGCTATCTTCTCATTCTTCACCATAACAGTGTCCAAATAGGGCCAACATCGAGATTTTTTCTTTCTTTCCTTCTTTTGATAAGGAATCTCAGTGTCCTGATTTGATTGTTGAGTTTCGACTTCCACAGTTTGAATTTTGCTTTGACCTTTTCTTTTCCTCGAAATCTCTTCTTGTTCAGGTTGCTCAGCAGTGTTACCTTCATCAACAACAGTGTCTTCAGATGGTGTTTCATCGCCTAGACTTCTTAAAGATTCTTGCTGAAATTCAGCATTTTCGGGAATGACTTCAAAACGAGGCTTTTTCCTTGTTGCCATTTCAACTTAAAGACCTACAATAAAATAAAGGGATAGATAAACAACACAAATCTATGATAAAAAGAGGGATATATGAAGTAATAATAGTAATTGAACTCGATAAACACACACACGCGTATATATAGTGAAAGAAATATGACTGAGAAGTGAGAGTGAGACTTACTGAATATGAATCTTATTCGAGTAAGAATCTGAGAGTCTTGTTCGATTAGGAATCTGAGATTCGATTGAGTCGATTGAGTTAGAGGCTGAGAGGTGCGGTCTTGCTGCGGCTTTCTTGTTTTAGCATTTAGGATTTTAGGGTTTAATTTTCAGAGTTCAGACGTTAATTGGAGATGGACTGGGCCTGGGCCTGTAATTTAAATTTGGATTGGGCTTGTAAATCTTTTAAAAAAATACAATTTTTAACTGTTTCACGAGCTACTCGATAACAACTCGAAATCGAGTCGGTTTGTTAGTGCTCGATACCAGCTCGAGTTCGGCTCGTTTCGTTAACGAGCTCGAACTCGAACAGAATTTTTGATCGGTAAGGATGCTCGGCTCGGCTCGAGATCGTTAAGAAAAAAACAAATTTCGGTTCGTTTATGTCAAAACTCGGCTCGACTCGGTTCATTTACAACCCTATAATTTACTAAGAGCTGTAACATACAATAATTTACATGCTAACATAAACACATACATGTAACTTAATCTTAATTTGTTAACAGTAGTGTAAATAAAAAACTAACATATCCCATACATACATACATACGTTGAATTTCAAAACCTAATATTTTTCATTAAAATCAACTTTAATATTAACAATAATGTAAATTTACATTATTGTATATTATGATTGCAAGTCATTCTGACTTCAGTTATGCATTTTTTATCTTTTTAAATTGAGTAAGTTAATTGTAAGTTAGTAGTGAACTCAGTAATAATATATGTTAGGTCACACACACTGTAGAGGGGGGTGAATACAGTGTATAATACAATCAAATCGAACTTTAATATATTAAGTAACAGAAAACAAACTTTATTGAAACAATAAACTCTGTTACAGTATGGAACTGTTACCTCTCAGTGATGAACAAATATCACGAGAGCTGCTAGGGTTACTATGAATAATCTTCTCGAATATGATAACACTTATAGTGTAAACCCTATGTCTGTGTTTATATACTACACAGTTACAAGATAATCGCTAATTGATATGGAATATAAATCTGCTTCCTAAAATATATCAATCAGATATCTTTTCTTCCAAGTATTCCATTCTTCACGGAACTCCTTCTTCATGCATATCTCTTCTTATGTTTATCTCGATCTTCTTTCCTTTAATCAGCTACTGTCCTTATCTGATCGTCCTTCAGCACTTAAGTTCTGATATCTAACTTCTGATGATTATCTCCTGATAATATAAGTACTGATATCCTTAAGTCCTGACTTCCAGTATAAGTACTGATTAATGGTTAGGTACTGACTTGTCCTGTTAAGTAAGATCTGAAATCTAAACATAAATTATATTAGTCATGACATTATCAAATATATCTAACAATCTCCCCCAACTTATAAATTAGCATAATATACAAGTTTAACAGATATTTGATGATGTCAAAAATATTAAGTACAAATGCATGAGAATTAGACTAGATAACTACAACTTACAGTCCTTAAAGCTTTACCAATATTCAACTTCAGATAACAACTTCAGTCTGTACAAATGTCAGAATTTAAGCAATTGTAGATCTTCGACTTGGCTTCATCATCTGATCTCTCTGATGTCAGGAGTTGTTCTTAGATAGTTCTTCAACAAACATTTCTCAAAATATCTGAGTTCATCAATCATTCTCCTTTTGGCATCTTTAAGCTCTGCAATATCTTCACCAATTTGAAAGATTGCAGCTCTGAGATCATTGATCTTTGCTTTTCTTATATCCTGATCCAGTCTGATCAAATAAGCTTTATCACACTCAAGATTGAATTCAACAGCCCTGTACCCCAGAAAGGTAGTTATAATCTTAGCAGTGTTGGGCTTCATTTCAACTATATCACCATTGTGATCTCTGTACTTTGGAACGTATGTGCTGTCAGACTTAACAGAATAAAGCCTTTTCTGTCTCTGAATCTGTTCTTTTAAATAGTTTGCAGCAGTTCCTATTATTCTGTCATCCACTTGAAGTAAGAAAAGTACATGCTCCAATTCTTCAAAATACTTCAATGGAATGGCATTTTGTCTTATATGATAAACCCTACCATCTGTCATGAAATACAACATGATGTATTCTTTCAAGTAGGTATGGTAAACCATCTGTATAGATTCCAGTTGATTCAATCCCTCAGGAGTTGCTCCAATACCTGGTTCACTCAAGGAAGTTGGATCATTGGTAGTGTTATGTATTCTCCTTTCATCAGCACTTCCCAATCCAGTTTTATCTCTTGCTTCCTTTCCAGTAACAACTCTTGCTTCAAAACCACTTGCAGTAGTCTTCAAAGGTTGAGTCTGTTTTGCTTTAGTGAATCCTGGTAGGAGTGTCTTTGGTCTATCTTCTGATATCAAGTTAACTTGAGCTATGTCAGAGGTTACTTGCTTCTTCTGAATATCAGAACTTACAATTTCTTGACTCTGAACAACTTGAGCCATGTCAGAGGTTGTTTTAAGAACTTTTCTTGAAGTCAGAGCAAGATTATCCTTTTCATCAGTAATTTATTCATCCTCAGGAGGCACATAAACCTTGATAGGTTCACCAATCTTTTCTTTACCCTTGGATCTTTGATCTATCTGCGGTTGTGATCTAGCCAATATTGCTTCAGTATGTGTCCTTTCTTTGATTACAATGCCTTTGAGTTTTGGAAGTGACTTTTTACCAGAAGCTTCAGATTTAGATGTGACTTTCTCTGATTTAAGCATGGCTTCTTCTTTCATTAAACTCTCCAAGTCCATTCCTGGATTTTCCTGAAGAAATAACTGTCTTGAAATTTCCTCATCAAGATCTAAAAGTTCATCAGAACTTATCCTTTTACCAGTAGCAGAACTTATTCTTTTCCCAGTATCAGAACTTGTCCTGTGACTAGCTTGTCTTGATGTGAATCCTCTACCTTGACTATGACCTCTACCCATTCCAGGGTTTCCTTGATCATCTTTTTCATCATCCTTTCCTGTCAGTGTCTTGTCAGTCTTGCATTTGGACTTAATTACTTTCTCCCCCTTTTTGGCATCAGCAGATAGTAGAAGAGAGATAAGCAATTCCACTGAGGATTGGATTTCAGTCAGTTGTGATTGCTGAGAAGCTTGATTTTTCAAAATATCATCAATCTGAGCTTGTTGATGATCTTGAGTCTTCTCAATATAAGCAATCCTGTCAATGGTAGGTTGGAAGAACTTTTTCTTATCAATTTTCCAAACTTGTTCCTATTTGATAAAGTTTTCCTGAATCTTGTGTAGCTCTGCATGAGTAGTTGAGTGAAGACCTTGTAGATGTTTAGTATTCAATGCAGTGACTCTAAGCTGGGTTTTGAAATCATCAGAATTTAACATTTCATCAGCTTTAGTCAAGTGCTCAGCAAGATGCTTTTCAGTTGGAACACATGAAACTGAGTTCCATTCCATAGTCCACTCCTGACCTGCAGGAGTTTCACTCCAAGGTACTGGTGCTTCTCCGGTAACAAACTTCTTAACCAGTTCAGACTTTAGAATAGTCTGTTGAGGAGCATGTCCTGAAGGACCTGCTGCATCAGCATCTGCAGTTGGAGCAGCATCACCAGTATCTCCAGCATTTGCAGCATCAGAACTTAAAGAATCAGTATCTTCTGATAAGACAACAGTGTGAGTAGCAATGGAGGTTTCAGCATCCTCTAATTGCTGATCTGGTTCTAAGTTCTGATCAACAGCCAAATCATGATGCTCACCTAAAGTCTGATCATCAGCATCATGATGCAGAGAAGGTGTTGTTGATAACTCTGGAGTTTGAACAGCATCAGTAACAGGTGTTGTAGAAGGATGAGTTGTTGTTGGAGCTTCTAAGAGAAT